>NC_037538.1:13383387-13420063 GCF_001531365.2 Cynara cardunculus var. scolymus | reverse complement strand
GATTATAATGGTGTAACTTGTTAAAATAAAAATGTATTTTTTAAACATGTTTTAATTGATATACGATTATGTATATTAATTTGATAAATGTTTAAAATGAAACATTTAAAAGTAAATGACGTAAAGTAAATTAATTAACTAATTATAGGGGTATAAAATGTAAATTTAAAATTATAATTTTAAAAAAATGGTTGTAGGAGGGTGATTGTATATGAGGGGGTGATTGTATATGAGGGGGTGAGTGTATGTGAGGAGAAGAGGGAGTGAAAAAGTGAAAAAGTGATACAAAAGGTATCTTGACCATTTAGTATTTTAAGACTTTTGTTAAATTTGCTTTATAAGATAATATAAATAATCCCAATTATTATAAAGAGAATGTGAGAAAAGTGAGGGTGTGAGGCGTCGAGGTAGTAAGCTATAGGGAATAAGAATGAAGATCATTGATACTGTTTGGTTTAGATAGCTAATGAAAATATAATCATTAACAATGTTTAGAGATGGCAAAAGTCAGTATTCGATTTACAGACCCAATTTAACTGAAAAACCCGTGAATTGATTAGGGCCGAGGAATCCTCGAATTTAAAAACCGCAAAGATAAGACATCACTTATTATAATTGAGTTGCTTTTAAAATTTTGTTGATTTTGCAAATTACAATCGACAAGAATGTCCCACCAACATAGATGGATACATCTTATATCGGTGTCAAACTGGTAAGGAGTTTTTGAAGAAATTAAACTCTTCTGACTTGTAATAAGTTGATAAGTACTTTTGTAGAAAAACATAAGTTGTTTCAAATAAACAATCCCAAACACCATATCCTATGAAATCCCATGAAATGCAAACTAACTCATGGGATTTCTAATCTAATATTTGTAGGATTTCAATGTTTTCAATTCCAGACTTTCTTTTAAACCAAAAGCGTGAATGAAATTCAATTCCAAATCTTTCAAAACTCTGTAAAATCGACAATGGTGTGTATTGAGAGGTTTTCAGTTCCTTTGAGGGTTTTCACAATCTCGAGAGGTTTTTCAATCCGACGTTGTAAGTTGTAACTGGACGACTTGTTTTTCCATAGGTTTTTCAATTCGTATCCAGTCATTTTTTATTTATAAAATTGTATAAAAGTATCATAAAAATACTCGAAATTTTCTATCGTTGAGATACGAACTTTCGCAGTTTTTTGCTCATCATGTATTTATTAATATATTTAAATTAATAAAAAATAATAATTAATTAAAAAAATTGGATATTTTCTTAGTTTATTATCCATTATTTAGAATTTCTTGAAAACCCTTTTTTTTTTTATAAATTTACTTTTTAAATTTTATCTGTATGTATTTCTTGAATACTTAATAATACTTTCTCAAATTTTTTGAAAATTGAATAATACTTTTTAATTTTTTTTTAAAACTTAATAATAGTTCCTCAATAATTTCTATAGATGTTATAGTAACCTCAATTTTTTTTATTAACCTGGATATCCAACCCGTTATGCGAGCCGACTAATTCTAGGACGACCACCTGCTTTGCAGATAGTCCGGAGTCACCGCATTTGAATATTCGTGGCCATAAATGAATTCTTTTTTCCTCCTTGGATTTGAACCTGAGACCTCCATGTACTTTTGACATTTGAAGCCAAGCTCAAACCAATCAGACACCACCCTTGTGGTTGTAACCTCAATTTTTATTTATTAGTAAAAAGTATTTTAATAATAATGCTTTCCCAATTAATAAATCTGCAATTTCTATATAAAAAAGAATATAACTTATATAAATTAAGAATAATGGAACCCTAAAAAATTTGAGAATTTTTTATGTTATAACGTAGATATGTTAGATCATCTCTAACAGATTCTTTAAAACAGTAAAAACTAAATATTTTGTTCTTGTCTGTATTGTTTTCAAAAGTAGAGAAAAACAAAAGAAAACTCCAAGTTAATTTGAAGATCTTTCTAAAATTTAAAACGAGAATCTCTTTTCACCAATGAAATTATATTACTGTTATTTTATATAATTTTTTTTAAATGTGTCGGGATGATATGTAACACGTGGATCTCTTGGGTAAGTATAATTTCAAGTTTTTATTAAGTATTTTAACCTTAAAATAACCTTGATGAAGTATTTTGAGTTTTGGTTCAGTTGGGAATCGCATTTGGTGAAAATTCAAAACGGGTCAAAAATTTCATTGCTTTCGGCCACGAGGTTTTTAGCTACATGGGCACGAGCCCTTTTAAAAAATTGGGCTAAAAACGGGTCAAGGCGTGGAACCCCTTAAATCCCGTTTTTGGTTTTTTTTATTCATTATTTTCTTCACCAACTCACTTCTCTCTCTCTCTCTCTCTCTCTCTCTCTCTCTTTTTCGGTCCTTGATCATTTCCTCCTCCAAATCGACTTTTTCTTTCAAGAGCATATGAGATCTTGCCAACTAGAGATTCAAGTGTTGTAGGTTGAAATTCAAGATCTTCATCTTCTTCATCGTCTTTCCACCGTTGTTGATCATATTTTTGAATTTTTCTTAAAAATTCATTTGAGAGTTCATTCTGACATTTCTGAACTTTTATACTTGTCAAAATGCTTCATTTTAGGGGCTGTTTGTTTGGCTCTTAATGGTGACATTAAGAGTCAACCTCTTTAATCGGTCAGAGGTTGAGATTGTTTGGCAAAAAAAAAATGCCTCTTAATGGTTACAATCCCCCTCTTAACCATTTTGCATCTAGGGTACCACTAAACCATTCAGACATCTATTTTTCCAAGTTTACCCTTCCCAACCCTTCTTCCCAACCCCTCTCTTCACGCACGTCGCCATCGCCGGTTGCCATCGCCGGTCGCCATCGCCGTCGCCGGTCACCTCCACAGCTTCGTCGGTCGCCATCACCGGTTACCCTTCCCACCCCTCTTTTCCAGCCGCGCTCTTCACGCATCTCTGCATCTCTGTATCTTCACCTCCACCATCGTATCCCCCACGATTGTTCGTTCTTCTGTTCACCGTCTTTCCCTAACAAATCGAGTTGCAAACCCTATCGATCCATTGAGCCCTAACGGTGAAGATAACACATCGCCGGTCTTCACAGCCCCTCCCCCACCCTCTCGTCGCCGGTCTTCACAGCCCCTCCCCCACCCTCTCGTTGCCGGTCTTGAACAAGGGCAAGAATTTAGTTTAGGGTTTAGATAATTCTCAATGATTCATCGGATGATGATTCTCGATGATGATTCACWGATTGAAGCCATCGAWKAGGGCAAAGAGGAACAAAAAGTGAAGGTTAAAATGGAATAATGGGTTTTTGTTAGAGAGGGTTAAAATGGTAATTTATTGTCATTCAGAGAACAGTTACCAAACAACATTATTTCATTCAGCACTTAACCATTCTGACCTCTTAACTATTCTGTACTAAATCATTCAGCAACTGCCAAACAGCCCCTTAGTCTCCTAAAACATCCATCTTGGTGTATTTTACATATCATTGGATCTTGAACAATTTTGGGTACTTTGGGAGATTTGGGCGTTTTTATCATTTTTGCTAGTAAATGTTGGATCTTCAAAAATGTGTTTTAATTACACAAATGCTATTTTGGGACTTGAATCGTGTGATTTAACCATATTCGATTTTGTTCATCTTTGGGAGAGTTTTATGTAAAAACAGTCACATTTTGGAACGAAAAATTGCTAGTATTTGGGGATGAAATTTATCTGATATCTTCTAGCCTGCTTGGTGGTTTTGAAAAAGTCTTCTTAGAAGGATCTTGCTTGGAGATCTCAAATCTTCGTCTTTGGGAAGTTAGAGTTTGTGTTTGGAATCTAGGGTTAACTTAACCTAACAAGATGAGTTCAAGCTGTTTAATGAAAATTGTGCACATGCCAAAAACTGTTTATTTTGGACTCTTGAAGTGTTTACCTTAAGATTTATCAAATGTTGTCGATTACTTGATAGATTTGCATATTTTACACATTTGGTTTTATAGAATCTCGAGAAGTATAAATATTGGGGTTTTTGGATATTTTAATAAATAAAACACATTAGTATGTTCTTTTGATGATTTATTGTTTAAATGGAGGTCTTTTGATGTAAATACACTTTTGTGTAACTGGTTTTTATAAACCAGTTGGAAGTGCGTATTTAGTACATGAGGCATTTTGAAAATATAAATAGTATGATTTCATTTGGGAAAACAAAATGACAGGTTTTTGAATTAATCATTGGTTAAATACGGTTTTATTGTCTACAATGACTTTTATTGGATAGTCAATTGAGTTGATGAGCTACTGGCTCAGTTTTGACTCATATGAGTCTTGGGGATGTTTGTCCGGTTTAATTTGCTCTATGACGAGCTTTTGGAGTTATATGCAGTTATGTCATATTTAATTATAAGCTACGTGCTTTAACTATGTTGGTCATTCGATCAAGGTCATGTAATGTATAATTGTAGACTCTAATACAATGGATTCATAAACATAGGAGTCGGTGTTGTTCTTTTAAAATGGGATGGTTGTTCCCCTATTGGGCCAAAAATAGGCATTGGGTCATTGGGGGGCATCATGGTGTGGGCTCTTGCATTCGAACATCTACCATTGACCATAAGGTGTAATTTCTGAGTCGGTTTGATGGGATGTTTATTCCCATATTATATAGCTATAAATAGGCATTGGGTTATCGGGGGCAACGTGATGCGAGCTTATAGTGTTGGACTACAACTATTGATCAATATGACGTAATTTCTAGTGAATGAGCATATATAGGATCATCGGAGTTCCCAAGCGAGGTATAGACGTGGGTGGTTGAACTTGTTGACCATTGATCCGTAGTGGAGCTCTTTAACATAAATTAATGGCTTACCATTGTGTTCGTCACATTCGATGGATACGGGTCTACCCCGTCACCGAAAGGTGTTATCTTTGGATAGTATAATATCCATGTTTTCGGTGTTGTTTTGGGTATGAAGTGTATCCATAATTTATGGTTTTGGCATATAAGATTTCATCCATGTTTTGATGTTTTGGATAATAGAGTTCCATCCATGATTTCAGTATATGATATTAATTCTCATACGTTTTGGGTGAGTATTGAGTTTAATTTCACATTAAAATGGGTGCTTTTTTGATCATCGAGTTTTCACCACCAAAAAAACGGGTTTCAGAAAGGATATTGTTTTTATACTAAATACATTTCATATTGGAAACTGTGATTTAAATAACATTTTTTCAGTTTTACCGTTTTATTATTAAAGATGAAAACTACTTGAACTCACTAGGCGTTAATCATGAACTTTTCTATTTGTCAGCATGTACATCAGATCCTTGTTGGGAAATGTGTATTATTGATGTTAAATCTTAAATTCCTATTATAAGTAATAAAATGTTGACTTATAGAAAGGGATTTGATCATTTATGTGATGTAACCAAATTCGTATTTTTTAATACATTAATACAAGCATAAACAAACAGTGTTGTTTGATGACGGTGTTGAGGAGATAAATACATTTATACGTTTGTACCAAAAGTTACGAACATGTAATCAGGTCTCCTGTTGAATATAATTTATATATCTGTAACACTTTGATCCATATGTATGCAGAAAGACGTATTCTTTTAAACTGCTCATAACCTGCTTGATTTAATGCATGAGAAAGATTATGTCATGGACCCTGGTCTCGATGATGACAGGGGTGAGCAACGGAATCATATTCTCTAGTGGGGATGGGGCTCCTCGATACTCCCTGTCACTGACCCCAGTTGCCATCTGGAATCATATTCTTGTTTATATTTTCTTTCTCATTCCGTAATATGAAACAGACGATTTTATGTTAAAAAGTGTTTAAACTGATTAAGATTTGTTTTCGATCAAAGACACGTAATTTTTAATACAGTCCCAAGCTTGGACTATTATTTAGTTCTTCCCATTTTAGTCCAAATGTAAAGGTATTACGTAAATCCTGCTACTGCTAAATTGTCATTCTACATGTTAGGATCTAAGCCCTTACCACTACGTCAAAAGCAAGTGCTGATGGAGAAGACGCAACTTATTTCCTTATAGTTTAGCAGTCAGCGCCACGTTTTGATTTAAGAAGATGTTGGTCAATGATCCAACAATCCCCCCAGCATCTGCCAGTGCTAACAAGATCTTCGCTAGAAGACAATGGTTGTACAGCATGCCTTTGGCATTATTATGCACCTCATGAGAGTCGAACCCATGACCTGCTCTGATACCACAAGTTAGGATCTAAACGCTTACCACTACGCCAAAAGCAATTGCTGATGGAGAAGACACGCCTTATTTTCTTATAGGCGCCACGTTTCAATTTAGGAATATGCTGGTAAATAACCTAACATTACTAATAATAAGTATGTGAATCCAACCATTTAAGTGGTTATACAGTGTGATCAACTTTTTGATTGGTCCGCATAAAACCGTACCAATCCACTACATTATCAATACAGGCCAATGTGGATCACTGGTCATTTTTCGGACCTGATTTTTGAATCATATCGGATAAAGATCAATTCCACCTGTTATTTTTTATACCCACTAATTTTCTAAAGCGAATCAACAGCTCAAATTTATACTGAATTGGATTAGATCAAGACCGGACTTGTTACAGACTTGACTGGTTCGAAATACTGCTAGTTTGAGTTTGGTTTTTACGTTGCCAAATCTAGACAGACCCAAACATTTCTCGAACAACCTTACACAAACTTTGAACAGAACGATTCGAAACCGATGCATATGCAACTTTAGTTATATAAACTTAAATAATTGAATATATTTTAGGAGAATTTTGAAATGGTCAATTTTTTTTTTATTAACATGAATATCCAACCCGTTATGTGAGTTGATTAATCTCAGGACGACCACCTGCTTTGCAGATAGCCCGGAGTCACCGCATTTGAACTTCCGTGACCACAAGAGAATTTTTATTACTTATTGGATTTGAAATTGGGACCTCCTGATACTTTTGACTTTTGGAACCAAACTCAAACCAATCAGACACCATTCTTGTGGTTGTTAATAATAATTTATTATCTGAATAATTTTTTTTAAGAAATTAAAAGAGGAGAATTCCAGGAGAAAGGAATAAGCCCAAGGGCTGAAAAGCTGCCACGTATAATGGGCTCATCGCCAATTTCGGCCCCAAATAGTTTCTATAAATGCGTACACGTCTCAACTCCAAGCTTTTACTCGTCTATGTTAACGCTTTTCTAGGGTTCACATTTTTACAGTAATCTTTCTCTATTTGCTCCATCTATGGATTAGGGCACGTATTGTTTCTCGTCTTCAACTCAATCTCCGTCTTTTGCGCTTTAGGTAAGCAGGTCTTGTTTGTTATGCTCTACACCGATGTGGATTCATGCGTTTCGTGTTTGTTTGATTGGTAATTTATGTTATTAGTGTTAAGAGTGAGTTGAATTTGTGTTTCGCGGAAAGTATTTTTCAAGGTCGGTTGTATCGTCGTAGAAAGATTTGTTTTTTTATAGATGAATTCGTATTTCATAGGGGTATGTTTTAGGGATTTTAAGTGATTAAGTTTAGTTTTTTGGGAAATTAGGATTTTGATGCATGGGAATCGGGACTTGTTCTTCCGAGTTTTCAGGGTAATTTTTTGTATGTGTGTTTGAGTCTAGGTCGTAGCTTTGAATGGTCGCTAGCGTCTTGAATTGGGAATGGAATGCAGATGAGGATGTTTGTAATTTTTATTTGGATATTAGTCGGTCGGGTTTCTTATGAGTCACGCTTCTTTTGTTGAGAAAAGAAGAAAAAGAAATAACAGAAAGGAGACTTACCTTTCGTGTTGTTGTAAGACCAGGGTTCTGCTTGTACGTACTTAAAAGGAGAATGACTATTTTAAAAGTAAATTAATTCTGTCTTTAGAAAGGGTATTGAGTAGGTTGCTCTTGTTCCCCCCTAAAGTGATCTGGATATGTAATTCTCTATGTTACTGGCTCTTGATATGTATGTATTTACATCTGTTAGTTTGTTCAGTGGGATATTCATTGTCTTTACATTTTCATCTTTCTCTTATGTGGCATTCTGTTTTTGGTCTGTTTGTTTGCTGTTTTAAGTACTTGTTGATATGAAGTCTGTTTAGTCTTTTACTCATTGGTTGAATCCAGATCTTAATTTTTCCTGTTTAGTACTCTTTCATTTCTTTTGGGTTACCGTAAACCTGATCTGCATCTCTGTTTCTCTGTTGATGAACTAGTAATGTTTATCAAGCAATGATAAGCAGGGAGATGATGGGTGTCTCTGAAAATGAGGATGTATTGTATATGTTACATACCATGAGTTTTTTCTTTTTAGAATCAATAGTGGTAAATGTAACATGTTTATTCCAGTGGAAAAAAAATGGTTTTTCACTCTAAACAAGATATGAGAGGCACACGTGTTTTATTTGGGCAAGGATGATCTAGTACTGTGCCCTAACTTCTGAAAATTGTTAATGTTTCAGTTGCTTTGCTGTAGAATATGCATATTGGATGCTTTCTCTCTCGCTGTTGGTCAAGGCATATTCCATGAGCTTTGCAGTATCTGGTGTTCAGTTGGCTTAAGCTCACTTCACTGAAATCAGAGGGTCTTATTGATCAAATTTATATTAGGAACATATACTAGAAGTTCTATATACTTGGTGTAGTTTAAGCTGCTGTTCTTGTAATTTGTTGTCACTGTTTGGTAGGTTCGGATATCCTTTTCCCATTTGTTATGATCCCTAGGTCTTTTGAATGTAATTTTTCTTGCATAAAGATTTAGTGTTCCAAGTTGATATCGAGTGTTCTCCAAAAGAGTGCAATACATGTGATCGTCCTGGGTGCTATTTGAGCAAGCAACACCACAATATCTTCTGCAAATCCAGTCTCCAGACCAAGGGGAGGTCGCTGCAATAACTAAATATGGAAGCAGATGGCGGGATAACCTGTTAGCCCAGCAAAAGGGTCTTGTGTTGTTGGAGTTCTGATATCAACAGTCGTTGAAATATTTATAATCTAGCCAAGGTCATTACTATCATAATCATCATTAGTTGCCTCCAAATTTCTCACCTGTCACTTGTCACACAAGCCGATTAGAAACATTTAAAGAAACCCTTGCCTCTCAAAACAGCTGAAACTTCATTTAATTTCAGGATTTGATGTTTTTGATGAATCAAATTTCATTTATATACCTTGTTGGATGCATCAGATATGTTAGACTATGATGGAGAATTTGTTGCTGGCTTGGAGAGATAGATGACAGTGTATGCCTTTCGCATATTACTTGATGGCCATAAGCAGTATATTTTCATTTGATGTTTGTGACAGACTTATTATCTAAAACGTCCAAGTAAAAATCCTGAAATGAACGTTTTTTTTACACAAGCAAGTTGGAGATGCAGAAATGAGATGCAATCATTCAAATGTAAATTTGACACAAGAATTGTTAGAGAACTGTTTTGATTCTGAGTGTTTCAAAGCTTGTTTTTCTTGGCCAGGAAGCCGGTTTTATCTGATTTAAAATCAGGGTTAAGTGAAACACATAGGGGAAAGAACTGAAATAATCATTATTCATTTATGGAGGGGGTTGTAACATACATGGTATTGATTATTGATTAAAGTGCAAAGTGCCTTTAGAAGGTTACTGAAATTGGTTTTTCTTGAAAGGGTCGACCAGGAATTAATCAAATCATCAATACCGAATCATGATTGCTAGGTTGCTGTCTTCACTTTCTCCTCATGTGATGCTACCATGACTTAAGCACTAAGAGCTAGCAGCAATAATTGCCAGCATTTACCTAGGACTTTGAAAGACATTGCTTAACTACTTGCTTTCTTATTCTTTTATGGGTGTAGCACAGGTAGATGTACTCCTGAACCTGGGGGTTGTGTTGCCCATTATGGGACCGAAAATGCATTGCAAATGAATGATCATTAGGCTTTCAATTGGGTTATCCTACTCTCACCCTTTTATGCAAGTATAAGTTATGACTTAGTACTTGTGGTCCTTTTTTTGATGTGATCTCATTTTTCTGTTGATGAAATGATTTGAATGGGTATAGAGGTAGGTTGATGGTAGAAGACACTTGTTATCAAGTAATATGGCACATAGAATTTTATGAAGTTAGCATATACGTGGTTTCTTATTGTCATCTGATTATACCTTTTTCATGATGTAGTGATGTGGATGGGAATCAAACCATTTATTATCTAGTTTGTTATGTTGGTTATTTGACATCATGCTTTGGATGTGTGGCCGCTTCAATAACTTTATGCGTTCTGTCTGCTATCTGCTAATTGGTTTGTGAAGTCTTTGGTAACCTGTTTTTGTACATATGTTTGGTCATGAAGGTTGCAGGTCTGTGTATGAATCTGTTGTCTAAGTTGGAGGGTGGAATTTTTATATATTTTGTACCTGCAAGTTTTTAGGCAGATGAGATAGTTCTAATTCTGTAACACAGTTATGATAATTAGCCTTTATATTAAGAGGAGGTGATGGTTATCAAAGAGGAGTGTGATGTACGTCTGGAGCTTAATGGTAAGAGTGTTGGGGTTCTAATATATCTGCTGTGTGCACTCTAAGGAGTATGGTCTTGGTCAATGTATTTTAGCTTATGCCATACAGGTGCTAAGATTGTTTCATCTTCCTTTCTTTCTATACGTGTATATGGTGTATATGTATTGATATATCATGTTAAGTTTATATGTGGCTCATTTCCTTGCCCTCCCCCCTTTGGTTATGGAATGAGATAGGTTGATAAGAGTTTTTCTTTGTTATGCTGACTATCTTCGAGTGGCACTTTTACATGTTATGATAGAAGATATCGACTGAAGTTTCTCACATTTCTGAATTCTGTGTATTGTAGACTGTAATTCTGGAACTTGGGTGCATGCTTGATAGCTCATATGGTCGACTTTAGTAGGCATGTTCAGCAGTCTCACATCACAGCCATTATCAAGACCTCTCCAGAAAATGGAACCCGTCTCTAATCAGGACTTGTCACTGTTGAACATGCAGACAGGCATCACTGCTCCAATGTCCACCAATCCTGCATCTCATTTTGTGGTTCCAAACCAGCAGAACACAGCATCATGTCTGGTTTCCAATGTTTCAGAGACAGGAAACATAATGGTTTCAGACAAGCAGTTAATGCCGAATCAGAAAGCTGGAGAGATGGGAACCATGCGGAGTAATGTAGGCCTGCAGACGGCATTATTACCTTCGAAGCGGAAGGCTGCAGCAGAACCCTTCCCCAATAATTCCTTGCCTCAGCAGACATTGGCGCCAAACAAACGAATGGTTCAGATGGAGGCTCATGTAAATTCACCTCGGTTGTCACCTCTCTCTGCTCAAAACAAGAAACATGTGCAATTGCAATCTGTTCCTAATTCTCAAGGATCACTTGGTTCGTCAAACAAGAGAATGATGCGGAATGAGTCAATGCCCGGTAAGACTGGGTCTCCCCGGGTGCAGACATCAAAGAGTAAGACTGCACCGACAGAAGTATCACCAAAGATTCAGAGCGAGTCATATGAAGCAGTACGGATGAAAATGAGGGAAACGTTGGCGGCTGCATTGTCTGTTGGCTCTCAGAATAAAGAGGAAGGTCCTAATAAAGAGGTAGCAAGTAGCATTCCCATGCAATCACATGTGAATTCTCAGTCTGCATCTGTTGAAGCTGATGCAGCACCTGGAAGCCATGTGGAGCTGAAGGAGACACCAGATAATAAGCAGGAGGACCGTGGAAGCGCGGCTGGAGAGACTGCTCCAGAAATGAACATTCAAAATTTAGACCAGACAGGAAAAAGTGATGGACAAAAACCTCAGTACAACTATGTCATGCCTGACACAGATAGTTCATTTGGCGATACATTCTTTGTCAAGGATGAACTTTTGCAGGGAAATGGGCTTTCGTGGGCATGGGATATGGAGGTAGCTGAACTGAAGGAAGTCCAAACCGATGAAAAATCCAATTCAGTGTCAATGGATGTGGGTAGATATGGGACTGAGCAGAGTCAAGGTGCGGAAAGAGAAAAGTTGGATGACATGGGCATGAGCGGAAGTGGGATTGAACAGGTCATTAGTTCTCCACAAGATTTGGCTTTCAAAATTGAAGCAGAGCTCTTTAAATTGTTTGGAGGTGTCAATAAGAAGTACAAAGAGAAGGGGAGGTCTTTGATGTTCAATTTGAAGGATCGTAATAATCCTGAGCTGAGAGAAAAAGTTCTATCTGGTAAGATTTCTCCCGAAAGATTGTGTTCAATGACGCCAGAGGAACTTGCTTCTAAAGAGCTTTCAGAGTGGCGAATGGCAAAAGCTGAGGAATTAGATAAAATGATAGTTTTACCGGATTCTGATGTTGATATGAGACGTTTGGTTAAGAAAACACACAAAGGTGAGTACCAAGTAGAGGTTGAGCAAGATGATGGTGTTTCTGTTGAGGTTTCTGTAGGATCAAGCTCACTCACTCAGTTTCGGCCAAAGAAGAAGAAAACAGATCATATCTCTTCTGCAGCTGAAGAAGTCAAAGAGAAAGTGGTTGCTGAAGGTGATAAGGCTGCTTCAGAAAAACTGGATGCTACTAGTAGTGTTACTGTTTCTACTGATGGGACTGATTTCATGCAAGAACTAATTGTTGATGAGTTCAAGGATGAGGGATTCTTGCCACCGATTGTTTCTTTAGACGAGTTTATGGAATCCCTCAATACTGAGCCTCCCTTTGAAAACTTACCTGTGGATGGTAAGGAAACAAAGCTCCCCTCAGTCAAGGACAACTCAGAAACTGGTGGAGAAACTGGGAATGGGAAGGCGACTCCTGGGATCACTTCAGCAAATCCTGTTGAGACTGGAGCACGTACAAATGACGGATCAAATGTAAAAACCACAGAAGTGTTATCCAGTGCGAAAAGAAATGGAACTTCCGCAGAAAGAAAACTTTTGCCTGGCGAATATTTATGGGAAGGTGATCTCCAGCTGACTCTCTCTTCTGCTGTATCGGTTGTTGGATTATTCAGAAGGTATGCCTTCATGTTCTTTTCTTTAAACTATACCAAAGTTTGTTGTTGAACTTTCTATTTTACAGTTGTCTGGGTTTTGCTTCAATTTTTTTCAAGTTTTTATCTCTGGCATGATGCGTTCTCTCATGGGAACAACACATGTGCATACCTTTTCTCTTGAAACACGTTCTGTTGTCTCATATTATCGAATTTTGGATAACATCTGTCTGGTACAAAAGCTTTGTGGTTGTGGATATATAAATGATCAAAAGCTTTGAAAGCACTTTTGCAGTTTGAGTAGTTTGACCATTGTTTCTTTGTAGCTTGAAAATTGGGCATTCACCCCAACTGCACATTTCTAATGATGCACATTTGTTAAGTCGTGGTATATCAGGAATTATGTAATGATAATGGGTGAGGTTAATAGATTGCACACCAGTTTGGAGTTCTTGTAAATTGACAACGGTCGAGTTGGTGGATTATGTTATTTATCTACTTCTATTTAGATGTTAGTCAGCAGACTGTTTCTGATTAATGATAAGTTTTTCAAGGGTGCGTTTGGTATACAAGATAGAACAAAAACTGGTCTCATGTTTGGTGCATCATTTAGACTGAGATCCGGACAAAATTGCATTTCTTTATCCCATCAAATTAGGTGGAACAAAAATAGGGAGATGAAACAAGATTGATAAATTATCAAACTACCCATTTGATTCACCATTTGGAATGACTATATACTGTATCTTGTTGTGTTGGTTTATTAGTTGATTTTAAAAGACTGGTTGTTGCCTCTGTTTTACTGATATCTTATTCCCCATTTTAGTGGTGAGAAAACGTCAACAAAGGAGTGGCCCGATTCTATGGAGATCAAGGGCAGAGTCAGACTGGATGCATTTGAGAAATTCCTCCAAGAACTTCCCATGTCCAGAAGCCGTGCAGTCATGGTATACTATCAAGTGGTCTTGCTTTTCATCCTAATTACGTTTGATCTTCTCCTTGGTTCGCCTTTTATGGCCATATATTCCTCTCAGGAGACTGTCTCTACGATTGTTATGGCTAATGGTATCCATTATACAAACGAGAATTACACGACATTGTTTTTGTTAGACCATCAATTGATATTAGAACAATCACCAATTCTGGGTAAATGGTCAAATTACACTTTCCAACTCTTTGTAAATCATTTTTTGTTCTTCAAGTTCAATATACAAAATGGCATCGATTTCTTGTAAAGTTACTTTGCAGGTTGTTTTTGTTCTTCATGGTATGACTGAAGACTATAACTGGATATGATCATATGGTTTGCTTTCGATTTCTGTACAAGAAATGTTTGATCCATCCATACGAATCAAAGAGAAAAGAAAAGGCTTTTCAATATATGAATCTCAAACGAAGAACGTCCGACGAAATCGGACAGAGAAAAGGACTTGTATTTGTTGCTTTATTCTTCACTTGCATTGAATGCTTGAAATCGTACCGAAAAACCCAGAAAATTAAAACGGGTGGTGTTTGATTGATATTTTCATGGCGTATTTATGACACATCATTCTAGTCTTGGTGGTTGAACAACATGAAAGAAACCAGAGTTCGTTGAATGATATTTTTCTGGATGAATCTTGATGTAAAAATTGCACTTCTTTTTGCAGGTTGTACACTTTGTTTTGAAGGATGCTTCTTCCGATATCCACCGAGCCAGTCTTTCTGAGGTGAGACTCTTCCGAATAAGGGCATTTTTGTCTTTTCACATAGGGTAGTGTCTTGACATATCTTGTTACTTGCAGGCTGTGGATTCATATGTAGCAGAAGAGAGGGTAGGATTTGGTGAACCTATTCCAGGAGTCGAGCTTTATTTCTGTCCGCCCAACAAAAGAATCACCGAGATGCTCAGCCGGCTGCTCTCCAAAGACCAGACCGATATAACCAAACCGACAGATAACGGGTTGATCGGTGTGGTGGTTTGGCGAAGACCGCATCCTACTATGTTGCCTAATTCATCTTCTCACCATAAACATCATAGAAAACACTTATCATCTAGGAGACAAGAAAATATAAATGCCAATACAAATTCAAAATCTTTGACTTTCGGCCATGGTCAACCACCTAGGGACAGTCGATTGCCGCCACAACCCAATGATGGTGGCGGTGGTGGCGACGACGATGATGACGATATTCCACCAGGATTTGGTCCTGGCGTTGTTGCCCGGGATGAGGATGATTTGCCCGAGTTTAGTTTCTCCAAAGGCTCAAACTCATCCGGGCAGACGTTACCTGCCCAATCCGTGTTTGGGTCAAGAACTGTTCCATCCAACCCCCCTCCTAGACCTGTAGCTCAGATGAGACAGCTTATTTATGAATATGGTCAAACCGGAACCAACCCAGCTGGTTCTGGTGCTGGTGCTGGTGCTGGTGCTGCGAATTGGAACGGAAATAGAGGTTCTGGAATCGAAAACCGGCCTTGGCGGCAAGATGAAGACGATGATATACCAGAATGGCAACCGCAGCTCCAAAACCGCCAGCAGCCGCCAGTGCCTGACCACGGTGTTCAAGAGCTATCGAGGGTTCATCTCGTGAACCAAATTAGGCCAGCAATGGACCAAACTGTAACTCCTGTAATGCCTATTAGACCGCCGGTTAATCCGTTGCAAAATAGTTGGGTGCAACCGCCTCTCCCCCATGGTCTGCCTCCCAACACGGCCGTACCAGGGCAGTACTATGGCGGGCAGTGGCGTCACGATGAACCTAGAGGCAGAGGGTTTTGACTGTTGTAGATAAGTAGCTTTAGGTTCTCTGTTTTTATGGTAGTTTAGTTTTGTAACGCTTTGCTCCATACTTTTAAAAATAATGTTTTGGTGTTTTATGCTCATCGATTGTATCGTCTTTTTGCTGGACGATTTAAATTCTGTTTAATTTAAGAACTGATAAAATTTAAAAGACAACTTCTGAATTGTTAAGAGGTGAATCTTGTTTGGTAAAACAAAAGTCTGTCTTTTAATAGTTCTAAAATGCTCTGAATGATTTTGTATTTTAGGCATCCTTAACCATTTAGCGTCTTAATTTCATTGTAAATAATTAATTTCATTTTGTTCTATACTATAAGAGTCACTTAATCATTCTGACCACTTAATCATTATGTATCAGACCATTCAACAATTGTTTGGGGTTGTTTGTTTACCTCTTAATAGTTGCATTAAGAGGCAGCCTCTGAATCGTTAAGAGGTAATCTTGTTTGGCAAAAAAAAGTCTGTCTCTTAATGGTTCTAAAACCCTCTGAATGATTACCAAAGAGCCCTAATTTCATTGTACACAATTACCAAACAATTATATTTCATTTTGCACTATATCATGAGAGCCTCTTAATCATTCTGACCACTTAATCATTCTGCACCAAACCATTCAGCAATTGCCAAACAGCCATTCTATACCATATCATTCAGCAACTGTCAAACAATCATTAAATTTGCGTTAGTTCCTGTTTAATGTAACAATTAATGTGACAAACTTTTAAATTTTTTTATATAATGTAACGAACTCTATTTATGACAGTTGCTGAATGGTTTGGTGCAGAATGATTAACTGGTCAGAATGATGAAAATACTTTCATGATATAGTGCAAAATGAAATATAATTGTTCCGTAATTGTTTACAATTGAATTAAGGTGCCGAATGGTTAAGGGAAACTCATGATACAAAATCATTCAGAGGGTTTTAGATCCATTAAGATGCAAACATTTTTTTTTTTTTGCTAAACAAGATTCACCTCTTAACGATTCAGAAGTTACCTTTTAATGAAACCATTTAAAGGTAAACAAGTAGCCCCTGAATAACAAAATCATTCTTGTGATTTGTTGGAACTCTGTTTTTTGCAAATCTACCGTTGCGGTTTGCATACGACGTTCATCGCTGCCCCGAATGACTGCTATATTTCAACCTTCAAGCAATGCCATGTGCCCCTCACATGAGAGCATGTTGATCATTTTGTCTCTCTCTTTTTCTTGATATTTTTTGGTTTGTAAAATTGGAATGGATCTGAAAGGATTTGGAATTGAATTCCATTCCAATCTCATGTTTGGTTTAAAGGATTTCATGGATTTAAAATCCCACAAACATGAGATTTTGAAATCTGATGAGGGTAGTTGGTATTTCATGGGATTTTGTATATAATAATGTTTTAAAATATGTTAAAAGCATTTATTTTTATAATTATTTTATAATTTGTTTTTATAACTAATAAAATTCAATTACATTCCAAATCCTACAAACCAAATGCACCAAAGATTTCAAATCATTTTAAATCTTTCTATGAAATCCAGATCTCTCAAAATCAAATCAAATGCCTCCTAAGGTCCGGTTTGGCTTACATGATTGAATTGAATTTGAAATTGAATTCCATTTCAATCTCATGTTTGATTTGAATGATTTCTGGGATTTGGAATCCCATGGTTGTGGTTGATATTTCATGGAATTTCGTAGGATTTTTATGTAATAATGTTTTAAAATATGTTAAAATTATTTATTTTGTAATAATCAATTAATAAAAGGGTAATTTAATTATTTTTATAATTTTTTAATAAATTACTTCTAAAGAATTCAATCCAAATTTTACAAACCAAACACACCAAAGATTCCAAATCCAAATTCCCTTCAATGTAAAATCCTTCCATGAAATTCAGTACTAGAAAATAGAGTATCAACAACGGTTATTAGCGACGGAAAAAAATTGTGGTTAATCAGTGAGAAATTTGCGAGGGATAGGCTAAAAATGCTATCCCTCGCTCATCAGTGACGGAGCTGGTTTTTGGTCTTTCCCTCGCCAATAGCTGATTAGCGACGGATTGGCCAAAAACCAATTCTCTCACGAATTCCTCGCCGATGAGCAATGGATTAGCGACGGACACGTGACATCTGTTGCTCATCAGTGAGAGATTTTACGGGATTAGCTATTTTTTTTCCTCATTTTTTATGAGTTATATGTACACATATGTATGTATATATGTCATATATATATATATATATGTGTGTGTGTGTGTGCGCGTATGTGTTATATGTATATATGATATGTATATATGCGTGATGGTCGCTAACCGCGATAATTAGATCTATGCTTATAGGCAGGTGTTATATAAATAAATATAGAAATTATGTAATTTTAAAATTATTTATTTTTAAATTACTAAAAAAGTGACGGATTAAAATATCCTGGACCCTTGCAAACCCATCGCTAAAAGCCTCCATCGCTAATCCGTCGCTGAAATTTTTCTGTCGCAAATTTGTCGGTAAAGTATTCTATAGCTAACATCGCAAAAACACCTATCACTGATAGCATTACCTATGAGCTTTTGACCGACGGACTATCAGCGACAGATTTGCGACGAATTTCATCGCTGATTCCTCAATTTTTGTAGTGATCTATATCCCTCAAAATCATTCCATCAAACTAAACATCTAACCCAAATTCGTCTTCAAACATGTAAAAGCGGAAACATTCAAGAACAATAAGAAAGCATTTAAAATATCCAGCCGACATTCAAGTACCTAAAAACGTCTATAAGCCAAAATACAAGTTGCGTAAATTCAAATCCAAATACAATGAACATATAAATCCATTTGAAAATTTTAAAATACAAAACGTATGTGTTCTAAATCAAAATATGATTGTTTCAAAAACTCTAACCGGAAGCTAGGGTGCACAAAAACGCGACCAACTAGGGTGGTGCATGATTGATTTGAGTCTGACTCCAAAGGTCAAAAGTACATGAAGATCACAGGTTCAAATCCAAAGAGGAATAAAAATCCTCTTGTGGCTACGGAGGTTCAAATGCGGTGACTCCGAGCTACCTGCAAAGTAGGTGATTGCCTTGAGATTAGTCGGCTCGCATAGGGGTTGGATATCCAGGTTAATAAAAAAAAGCTAGGGTGCACAAAAACGCGACCAACTAGGCCAACCTAATCCAAAATGACCCAAGTCAACTCAACAAACCCGAGGTCACTCGACACCTAATCGATTTGTAAATTAACAGACCGTAAGTATTGAGTTGAAATTGGGTTAAGGTCATTTAAACCCAACCGATACTCTTTTATGCCTTTAATTTAATATGATTGTTAAATCTTTAATTAATATATGTATTTCATTGGCTAGATGTTGACGAAATTGTAGATTTACAAAATATATTTTGTTAGTAGGAATATAAGCCGAAACATCTCCCGACTGGGTGTCGAGGTATTTCGAATTGTTTGCTGACACGGACAAAGCCAGGGAAAACATCTGAAATTTTTCCATCCCTTAGATAGATAGAAAGAACAACTCTGGCTGAATATTTTATGTACTGTGTTGCTCTTAAATATATATTATTCGTAGTCGTTTTTATATATACAGGTCTGGTGAAAAACCATTGAAAACAGACCGTGGTTTTCACCAGACCGTATGGTGTTAGTTTGTAGATTATTTTAAAGGGAATGGTTATTGAATTAGGAAACCATTACGGAAATTGGTAGGTTCATGGGACTTGCATATGTAAATACTTACCGGGTAATTTTCTCATCGGATGAACATGACAAGGGCCAAAAATCTTATCCGGTAAGAGCGATGAGAAGGATGAAGAGTCTTATCCGATAAGTGAAAGTGACGACTCTTACTTGGGTAAAACATTTACCAGGTAAATTGTTGTATATGATACATTTTAATGTACTATAATCTTACCCAATAAAATAAATCATAGTGGTAACTCTTAACACTAAATACTTATCGAGTAAGCATTAAAGTAGAGTATTTTAGTTAGGGGTATTAAATGTATAAAAGTAAAACTACAAGGACTAGAAAAGGTTTTATTCTTCTTGTATTCATTAGATCAATCCTTCTTTTTCACAATTTACAAAGCTAAGTGGATGAGCCATGGAAACCGTCCTCTCTCCCTCACATTCTCGCGCCATATCCAACCATCCCAACCTTTCCTTCTTCAGGTTCTCTCTCTCTCTCTCTCTCTCTCTCTCTCTATATATATATATATATATATATATGTTATCTCATTGGGTCTTGTATGTATAACGAGTGCGTGTGTTTGTATTCTTCAGGGACCAAGCTAAGATAAGTTCATCAAACCAAAAAATATGTAAATCTAGCAAGAAATTTGTATCTTCTTCTTGTGAATTTTCAGAACCCACCTCCCAAAATGGGTTTTGCAGAAGGGATATTATTCTACTTGGATTTACTGCTTCAGTTGCTACAGTCTTCCCTGTTGAAGGTAAATACCCATTAAAATTCACTCGTTTCATCTTCTGCATAATTTTTACCCTTCTCAAACTCGGATTTGTTAGGAGTTTTTGAAAAGATAGTCTCATTTGACATTTTAGTGTCTAATGAATTATTTTCTAACCTCCAGATTGACACGAATCATATTCCTAGTAGAATTGCTAGTTGTCCTAGTTTGGTTTTGAATTTAAAATAAATTAGTTCCAAGCTCTGCTAGTTGTCCTAAGTTGAAGCAGGGTGAAGACCCAGTACATTTTGTGTCTAACTTACAAGCAGAATTCAACATTCTCATGCTTATGGTTGAAGAATTGGAGATATAATGTATTTGAACCCCAAATCCTATACTTGGTTGGGATCTTTTAATTGCTTCATTGAGATCATGCTTCGTCTCTTGTCAACTTTTATCCTTCTTTTTAAGTGATATCTTTTGCTTTTGATGACCTTGATATGTTACAAGGATTCATTACTGTTTATGTTATTGGGATAGTAGAAACCTACTAAATTCATGCTAAGAATAGAGTCCATATTTGACTTTTATGTGTCTAACTGGCTACCTTTTAACTTTGAAATTTAATAACAGTTGTTGGTGTAGGAATTCATGTAAACATGAAAGTATGAAAACTTGATGGTTTTACTTGAATTCCTTGAGAAATATGGAGACATTAGGGTAGAACTCCTTTGCTGGTTGTACCGAAGGTAGTGGCAAATAGGATAACATATTCCTGTTGTACCCTTTTCAGATTTCTGAGTGGGTACCTGTTGGGCTATCTTTTCTGCAATGTGTTTACACATGCTTCTCTGCATAATTCTTTCTCTATGTATGCTCTGATACTTTCGATCAAATTTGCAGTCCTTAACTATTTATAGTGATGTTATTATATACAAAATAAGTGTTCTCAACAACGATAAACTGTCACTAACAGTCACAAACTACCAAATTTGGTCACATGGCCCATGAACAATTGGGTTCAGGTTTGGGCACTCACCATTGGTGAATTTGGATTCCATGATGTGAACAATAGTTGGTTAAAAAGGGTTGCTATGGTTTGTCTTAGGATCATCTTTCATAAGTTACTTGTACTTTTCAGGATCGGGTGCTGATGAAGAGTTAAAAATGGCTCCAATAGTTGATGATCTAAATGCTTATTCATATCTGATTCCTTTGGAAATGCCTTCCAAGAAATTTTTCTTTAAATGGTTAGCATCTCATCTTTATGAACTGAATGCTTACTTCTGTTCCCACACCTTATCAGGATCTTGTGACTGAAATCAAACTAAAACACGTCGCTTCTAAGCATCTACTTCTTCCATCCCATGAAAATTGCAACGCATGCTAAACTTTGTATTTTCCCATTATCATTGTTACAAATAAACTGATAGTATTGACTTGAGTCCATAAACC
This sequence comes from Cynara cardunculus var. scolymus, assembly GCF_001531365.2. Classification (NCBI taxonomy): domain Eukaryota; kingdom Viridiplantae; phylum Streptophyta; class Magnoliopsida; order Asterales; family Asteraceae; genus Cynara; species Cynara cardunculus. The sequence goes on along the minus strand of NC_037538.1, from coordinate 13,398,461 downwards.
AAACCAAACAAACCCAGTATATCCCATCCGGAAGTAGGCTTTTTTTTGGGGGGGGGGGGGAGATGTACGTAGACCTCATGATTTTGGTCCATAAGGTTCCTTTATTTTGTTTTCACTGATGGGAATTTAGGATATTTGACAAATAGTCAAACAATCTCCTTGGACTATGCAAAGTTAAACGTTGCAATTTCTATGGGTGAAAGGAGAACATCCTACTTGATATTCCATTCGACTTGGTACATAATTCAAGTAAAATGGTTGACTATTCATCATATGTTTACAACACTGTTTACATAGATAACTTTGTAATTAGCAAATAGGTAAATTTGGTCCCCACGATTTTAGCCTAGCAGGTAAGGAGGTGGCATCATTGTAGAATGAGTGCAAGAGTTGGGTTTGACTCCTGGCACCAACCACATCCCCCTGGGACACGTGATTTACCTCCCCGTGATGGTTGTGGGAGTGGTACAGTGGGGTGCTACAGAGGGTGGCGTCATACCCTTTTTGCAGAACTTGATAAATTTGACTTTGAATATTTCTAGAAACAGATATCTTGCAATTTCACTAGACGTCCCAAAGAGGTGAATGTCCACGGAACGGAGGGAGTATATGATATGCACAAAGTTAATGCTGCATTATTTGATTCTTTTTGAGGTGTATTTATCTAATGGTTTTCATCTATCTGAAGGGTGGAGTCGAGAAAACCCGAACGCTATTCATCTGCAGCACCTCTGTCTCGTAAGTTGGCAGCTTGCTTTCTTCTGAGACGGAAAGTTATATATGTGTGTGTGTGTGTGTTGTGTATGATTCTAAAGGACTTGAAGTTATGTACTCAAACTCATGAAGAAGTATCTCCAATCATATACAGCTAATGCACGGCTACGGATTGTGTCTGAACGTGTTGATTTTATTGACAACCTCATTCTTTCTATTACGGTACTGGCGACCAACTTCACTCTCAGAATGCTAAGGAATTCTTCTACTGAATTTCCTTCTTACCGATTTCTTTTGCATCATGCATTCAGATAGGTCCCCCCAATCCAATATTCTTAAAGTCAGAAGATAAGACTACATGGGAAGCGAAGGACGTTGCTGATTCTGTGTTATCTGACAAGTCTGCTTTGGTAATTTACTAATTTTCTATATATATTTTAAGAAACATATCATGGATGTTCTTAGCTATTCTGCATATATGTTACCGTACTTTCTGCTTGTTGGAGTTCCCACATCAGCCAGACACGAGCATCAAACTTGTATATATGTAGTAACCTTCCCTCTCTACAAGTTATCTTTAGAGAGAAATTCAAAGGATTCCACTTATCCTCAGATAGTATCAGAGTCCGAGTCTAGCACCATCTAGGACTTGACATACTCTTTCGTTCTTGGAGGAACCGTCAAGCCTCAATTTGAGGGGGCATGTTGGAGTCGCACATCGGTTAGACGCAAACCATCAAACTTGTATTTGTGTGTGTGCGTGTATAAAGAACCTCCTCCTCTTTATAAGGGTGTTTTAGAGAGAGATTCAAAAGGGATTCCACATTCTCACACTGCTGAAATACATTTGCTTTTTATATGTAACTTAATTCGAAACCTTCTACACACTTCCTCCCTTCCATAGAAGCATTCTGGCTAAGAACCTTCCTCTATAAACTTGTCGAAATTGTAAATGTGTTTTCAGCCACTTTTATAGAGAAAAGATTCAAGACTCAACAATTCAAATACTTTCGTGATAATCGTGGTTTAATTTTGTACAGCGAGTTACCTCAAGTCAACGCATGGCAGAAAGTTCAGTTCTTGATGCTCACACTTCGGAAGTGAGTTCTCAAAGCCTCCATCATGTGCTAACTTAATTTCGTAATTGAAGAGCTACGCTAGTTTGTGTTTATACCTCTATCTGCTCACATTCAACTCTTCTTTTTGTATATTAGATCGATGGTGAACCATATTGGTACTATGAATACCTAGTTCGCAAGTCACCTACAAAAACTGTATGTTTCTCATGTTTACTTAAAAACTTGTGCTCTAGCTTGAAAATATACTAAATAGTGTTCATTAATGTCGAAAAATGCAGGTGCAAGACTCGAATATCTTTCGGCATTATGTCGCTGCATCTGTCGAACGTGATGGTGCAATCCTGTTCTTTTTTCTTTTAGCCAACGAGCCTCTTGTTAATCCAAGGGATAATCTTGGAGTAACTAAGGTTACTCTTTTTGACCGGAAGGTCAAATAGCCTCTTTGCAAAGAGCAATCAACTTATCAGACCATCATACTTGTTTTTTCTTTTTTAGAAATGAACCATTGTTTTTTCAAAAAGAAAAAATAACATTATATTCTGCGCACATCCCACCCCCTAGACCCTACTTTCGAGTGGGATATACTGGGTTTGGTTTGGTTTGGTTTACCCATTATGCAAACTTTGAGTGAGAAGTTACATATAGAGACTTCCCTCCCCAACCTTGAGAAAGATGAGGGGTTCCTTGTTACACAAGAATCCCCCTTCCTACACTTTTTAACACATTGAAGTACTTGTTTGTAGGATTTTTGTACACTTTGAATGCTTCGACACTCAACAAGCAATGGGACATGGTAATTCTCTCTCCCTACCCCACCTTTACCCCTTATATATGAGTATATCTATTGATTGTAAATGTGTTTCGTTATAGTCTCTGTGATTGAGCATGTGGTTAGTAATAAGAATCGCTTAGGTCGTTAGCTGGCAGAGTGTTGTTCTTTACCGGACACTCCTACATATTTATATAAGGTTATTAGGTCTTCTCGGAAATAGGCAAACGACCTTTTTGTCTTTACCCCCATACTCCACTTCCAGTTGGGATATATTGGGTATGTTTGGCTTGATTGGGGGAGGAGAGTACGCAATGGCTAGCAAAGCACTTTAACGTAATTCTTATGACCTCCAACATGCTCGGAGAGTAAAGACTTGGTGTGGTGGTGCCGTTATGCAGAAGTGGTCGATGTATTAAGCTACTGAACGATTGATTGAGGTTAAGGCAAGAAATGGAGGTGACAAATAACCAATTTGGCTTCACTCCATGGAGGTTGACAATGGAGGCAATCCACCTCATTAGATGCCTTGTGGAATAGTATGGAGAATGCAGTAAGGATCTACACGGTTTTTATAGACCTAGAATTATGATAGCATACTCCGAGACATGATTTGGAGGAGCATGGAGGTATGTCTGTACGATCCAAGATATGTACGAAGGAACAATGATCTCCATCAAGACCCCAGTTGGTGAGACAGAGTAATTGTCGGTGGAGATAGGCCTGCACCAGTGTTCAACACTAAGCTCATTCCTCTTTACCGTGATTTTGGATGAAATTTCGTAAGGCAGAGCGTTTGTCCCATGGTGTATGTTATTTGCGGACGACATAGTATCGGTAGCGAAAGCTAAAAGAGAGGTGAATGATAGGTTGGGGAGGTCGGCATTGGAGGCACAAGACTTGCACATTCGTCGGTCCAAGACCGAGTACATTTGGTGCAATTATAGTAGGGAGTGTAATGGAGATGGGGTACAAATCAGCATAGGGGTCAAAAGGACCACATTAAGAAATTCAGGCTCTATGATTCAGAATGAGGGTGAGGTCGATGAACACACTCATCGCATAAAGGCAGGTTGGTCGATGAATATGCTCTAGGGTAGCAGAATGTGTATAAGGAGTCGTGGTTAACGGGGGCGGGGGTAGGGGGCAGAGAGGTAGTTGGGATGGGTTAGAAAGCAAAAAGGTTAGGTATCGTTGTGCTAGGAAGGGCGGGTACGTACCAGAGTCTTAGATTGAGGCAGAGTTAGATAGTCAGCAGCTACTTCGTCCTTAGCTAGTTAAGTGGTTTAGTACCTTCTCGTATGCACTTTATAGTTCGTATGTGCTTTAGCTCTCTTCCTTGCTCGTTACCTTTTCTTCGACTATCCTTACCTGCTTTTCTTCCATTCATGTTTGATCTCTCCGCTCTATTTCAAACTTTTTTCTAACTTTTAGAACCAAATGAATCTCACAAAATCACGTTTCAAAAACATTTTACAAGCCGGGGCCTTTACAGAAACAACCGCTCTAGCCCTTGGGATAGAGATAACGTCTGTACACATCTTACCCTTTAAATTTCAGTGTACAAGTGTGTAAAACAGACGGGCTTGTATTCGAAAAACCGATTGTGATCTAACTTGGTGTTTGTTATTTGTTTGAAACAGATGGGGCCGGTGCTCGAAAAAACCGTGGCTTCTTTTAGGCTTCTCCCTCCTACTGAAAACTATGTTCCACCATACAAGGATCCATGGAGATTCTGGTGATCGATTTCTGATCATTTCTTTGTGAAATTTTGGTTGGTTAATTACTAGGATTGCGGAATTGCGATTCCGTAGCTAGCGTTTAGCTCGTGAATTCACTTCCATTTTTCGAATGATAATCTTGTAAATGTTTGGGTGCATCCGGCTCAAAAAATGACCTGGGTGAGCCTAGTTTTTTTTAGGGGACTTGAGAATGAGTGTTAACGAGTGGAGTTGAGTCGAGTCGAGTCGAATAGCTGATTGTTCGGGTTACGCTCGAGAAAACAATATGAGGTTCGAGTTCGACTTGAGTATGAATTGTTTTTTTTTTCAAAATAGTGCTCGAGCTTGATGCTCACAATTTTGAACTCAACTTTATGACATAAAATTAGGTTCATAAGCTCATTTATGGGCTTGAACTCGAGATCTATGAACTTATTTAGTAGATTGAGCTCGATATTTTAATTGTATTTTTATAAATATATGAATGTTTTTTGTTCAAAAAAATGTATTATCGTATGGCGTAGCTCAACTCGACTCGTTAAGTTAGACGAACTTTATCTTGTTTTGAAAATAGAAATGAGCTTGAGCAACTCGTTAAATGCTCGAAAAATTTGAGCCAGATTTGCCTCGACCTCAAATGCCAAGGTCGTCGGTGTCTTGTGCGTTTAGTATGCAGACAGGATATGACGGAACAGTACAGAACAGGACAGGACAGTTGTTCAGCGTTTAGTAAGACATGACAGGACTGAACAAAACTGGTTAAAATGACTAATTTACCCCCCAATAAGCTGTTTAGTGTTTTTTTCACTAAATAATCAATACAAATGTTAACAAATACAATGTGCAAAGTATAACTTACATCAAACTACTACTAGCAAAAATACATTTGCAAAAATACATGATTTCATAATCAACTAATGATATATGAAAAAGGGTAAATATAATATAAGCATCAAGAATTCATTATCGAAGCAAATCTATATGCATTCAATACTAAGAAGAAGAAACTACTACTACCAAGCGTATAATCAATTAAAATGGATTAAATATCAAATAGTAAATAAAATTTAAGCATCAAGAAAACAATTTGACTAGTGATCCAATATAGTATCATCACATTCACAAAACTTGGTTTCCAGAAAACAAAAGAATTCACATATCACCTACAATCACTTCTGTAAGATCAAAATCGAATATTTACTACTCTGATTAAGGGAAAACATACAAAACTCATCGAAAATAACAAATTGCAGGCGTGAATCTTACGTAATACGTTTGACGGTGATAAAATCAAGAAAACAATTTATGTAATTTATTAAATTATAATAGAATAATTATTTTTTATAACAAAAATATATCATTTGAAGTTTTCGTCAAAACAATTAAAATGACACCAAATAAAAAGTTTACATGGTTTTCTATTTTTATTTTTATCTCTTTTCTACATTATTTTTTATTATTAATATATAATAAATTACATAAATTAATAAAAATATAGAAACCGTATAAAAATAATATTTTGAGAACAGTAAAATGAAAGTTTAAGAAACATAAAATACAATAAATAAAATTTAAAGAATGAATAAAATGTAAAAGAGAGACCTATTTGATGTTTTAGAAGAGAATTAAGTTTTATTTTGAGGTTATATTGGTAAAATATAAGTCTGTTTCATCTTGTTCCACTCTGTTCCATGGGGTAGGGGTGGAACAGACATGTTCCACTTTGTTCCACTCTGTTCATGTCTGTTTCACATAAAATTCATGTCAAATATGAGACAGGGATCCCTGTCCTGTTTTGTTCTGTCCCTATCCAATGTACCAAACGCATCCTATAAGGCCATTGGTGTCTTCTTTAGGTCCATTTGTTGTATGAACGAAGAGATGACCAAAAATGGTCCCAGGTTGGACCCAGCCTAAATCGGTCCCGATCCTAATTTGTCTTTTCATAACCGGTCCCGGTCCTAACCAAAATACCAAGGCCTAGTCTTCATGCTTTATAACCAGTCCCTAGAACCGTACCTGGTTGGGTCTAAATCGGTCTCAACTTTTTTCCTCCCAAAAATCAATTTTGAACGTAAAAAATATATTATTTGAAGATTTTTTTTGACAAATCTTATATTTTTGTATATAATGTTTATTATTTGTTTTCTTTATTATTGATAAAATTTCTCTTTGTTAAAACCTTATGAGATCCCATATCAAATTTCACCCTCTAAATTATCCTTCAAAAGGCCAAAGGCCAAAATCCCCAATTTCTTTATTTGATTTTCTTTTGCGGCCGTCACCAGTAATTCGTAACGTTTTTTTCGTAGGGATCGTTTATCAAACGTTTATTGGGTAAGCTCTTACCCGCATGATCACCATTCTCACTTGCCTTATGGAGTAACATTCCTTGCCATCAAAATGGATAACCCGGCAAACATTTATAACCCGGTAAGCACTTACCGAGTAAGAGTCATCACTCTCACTTACTGGGTTAGACTCTAGATTATTGTCTTCCCTCTTACCGGGTAAGACTTTCGGTCCTTGTTATGTTCACCGATAAGGTAATATAGCCGGTAAGCACTTGCCAAAGTAAGTATTTAGTAAACGGTCCCTTAAATTCTTTCATTTTCAAGGTACAAATTTCAATCTATTAAGTAAATATCTTTCTATTAACTTTGTTTGATTGTTTGATGTACTTCTAGGAAATGTTGATTATGAAAATATGGTTAGATGATTTTGCTTTTATAATGTTAAAAGATTTATGTTCAGAAAATAGTAATGTTTAATTGTTTGTTTGTTTTTGGAAAAATAGTAACTTCTGATTGTTTGTTTTCTTTTGAAAAATAATAATGTCAATTTATTACTGTAAAAAATAAATAAACTATTTTGTGTTATATAAAATTTATATAATTAAATGTGGAACCCATTAAAAATATTTTTTATATTATTTTTGGTCAAAATAAGAGGGATCGCCCCCGGGTCATGGGGAGATCCGGATGGTCGTTTTGGCAATTTTGCTAAAAAGTGGTTATTTTGTTAATATATCAGGTATATTTTGGTCATTTTAGTGATTTTCCCTAAAATTAACCATATAAAGATCAGTTTGATTTTTATTTGAATCTTGTTTATAATAATTTTATAATTTTGCGTATATTCTAATATAAAATAATTTATTTATGAATTTAAATAATAGAAAATTCAACAAATAACTCAAGAAAATATTCCACATTTAGGTTTTTATATAGGGCCTCTAAAATGTAAGGACCGGTTTTGTCGGATGGAGCTGTGAAATTTCCTAAAAATCATAACCGGTTGAGGATCATCAGGACTGGTCAAGCGGGGCTCATTTGGCCATTTCTATATGGACGGAACGGAATTGGACGAAAGAAAACGAGGCAGACAGGTGAAGGATTTTAGGATTTCAATTTGACATTTATGGTTTAGTAATTTATCTGTTTTGTCTTACTCAAGGGCAGACCTACAAAGAGGCATGGAACACCACTTCATGGTTTGGTCATATTGTAAAAAAATTGTGAAGTAAAGAGTGTTATTGTATTGTTTCGTCGGGTACCTTTATATTTTTTTTAAAACTAAATTAATGGTATAACTTAATGCTTTGAAAAGGTAGAGATGGTTAACATTGTTGCCAATAAAAACTTTTTCCATATATCCTTTCTTATTCTTAAGTTTGTTCTTAAATTTAAGATAAAAGACAACAATCTCAAGTCTTGCTTTTGTCAAATTTCTTTAAGTTCATCTGCTTTTGTGTTTTAAAAAAAAAACTAACATGGGTTCAAATCATTTTGGCCATTAAGCCAAAATGATTATACGAAGTAAGCCAGGAGCCTTCACTTGTACCCATTAAGTCATCTCAAACAAATTAATAATAGAAAAAACCCCATAAATAATCAAACCATGTCTCTTTCCTTCAAACCATTGGTCTTCCGCCTCTAGACTAACAAATTTATCCTAACAGACAACCTAAACGATACAGGAAAAAAAAGTAAACAGCCCCTTAGTTAAAATGCCGTTAGCCTTACATGACTTTTTAAACATTGTATTCTTAGTAAAACGACATTTTATTGAGATTAATATAGTGCATGCAGATCATATTACAAAGCATGAAAGAAAGAAAAAAAAAAGCTACTTGAGTTCAACGGTCCAACCCATTTTGTCGTCTACGAGACCCATCTGCAGCCTCGTCAATTCGGAGTAGAGTCTTTGCGACACAACTCCTACACCACCACTTCCGTAAGTCACCCTGCACACACACACACACACACACACACATCAACCACCCTCTGAATCATCAACATTTACATCGAATAATTACGTTATAATAAACAGAATAGAGTAGATGTTTCTATGCCCCAGCTTGAGAAAACAAACTTGTCTACAATGGTTGAATTCAAGTCTCACCCTGTTCTTCATTTGATAATACTTTGGTATTTGTAGGTTGCAGGTTCATTTAGATTTCTTTAAAGCACAGATGTAGTTTTCCAGTCAAGATAAAAGAGCTAAGGGTATAAAGTTATGTTGATTTATGTTCGACTTTTACTCGATTGTATGAAACGAATAAACCAGGCAAGATATAAAACGGAAAACCGTATAACAAAGGCTTTACCTTTTGCCAAGATAAGTTATGCTACCCACAGGAGAGACAACCACGGCAGTTCCGGTGCAAAAAACTTCGTCAGCCTCAAGCAACTCGTCCACTGTTACTGGTTTTTCAAAAACCTGTATATAGGCAAAAGTGTTGGGGTCAGGGGGATGATTAAATCATTCTAAGATGTTTGCTCATACTGAATACGAATCACAATGTTGGTGCCCAGTAGCCACCCCTTGTATGTGTGTTTGTGTATGACAATACAAGGGAGAGAGAAAAAGGATGGTTATTTACTTAAATGGCCTTAAACGAGTCTTCAATTAGGAGCACGATATTTAAAAAGAAATTAACTCAAGAACCTTCAAATGAATTGTTTCTAGTGTTAATCACTTTGTCCTCATAAAATCTTGAAATAGAGAACACTAGAAAAGGGACTGCCATAGAAGGTCATTTAACAAAAAGCCAAGAAAATGGTATATTTTAGGGGTCATTTAGGTAATTTAACCTTAAACTATCTAGTTGGGCTCAGTTTAGGTGTTAAGACTTCTTCAAGACATACAAGGATCTAGATACAAATCCACACTTGCCTATTGCTTAGTGAATTGCAGGCAATAAAACTTGCAAACCCTCATGGGCATTTCAGCTGGTCTAAAAAAAGGTGTCCTTTTTAACAAAATGCTAATATAGATAAGAAATAATTGATAACATTGATATTGGTCCAGAAAATTGCGTTATTTTGTTATTAGTCAAGGGCATTACGTTTGAGATGGATGCAATTCTGTTAAATCAGATAAACCTACACATATGGTATTGGGAGAGTGGGTTTCTTGAGGATAGTAATTGATATCTCCTTTTTCAACTCTAAACAACACATAAAATGGGAGCGAACAATCAAGTACCTGGAATCCTTGATCACGAGCCATGTCAATTATACTCTTTCGCGTGATACCTGGAAGGATGGTCCCTTCTATCTCAGGAGTGGATATAGTGTTTCCCTATATCACATTTATAAAAACAATATTAGGTATATGAAACATATTGACTTTACAGATAAGAATGAAGACCATGAGAGATAAGATCATGGTCACCTAGAAAAAAAGAAAAAAGAATATAAAAAAGGTGAGATAAGATGATGGGCATTTCTTTGATATACCTTTACGACAAAAATATTACAAGAGGAGACCTCTTCCAATAACTTCTTGTTCACACTATTGAGATATAAAACATCAGAAAAGCCTTTGGCTTTTGCCGCACCTTGTGCCTTCAGAACCTACAAGATACGAATAAAATGCCAAACTTCATTTTTGTACAATAGGAGGCCTCTTCTACAAACACCTCATAATGTTTTGAGCAGAAAGATGCGCTCCAGTTACATACTTGATTTGTAGCTTAATCTGTGAAAGAGGTACTGTTAATTCCTTGTCAGATACTAAGAAATTGATAGAATTTTAGACTAAGTTATGTTACTAAGCCACAGAAGACATAGCCGATAAAAGTTAAACTAGCGATCACGGATCATTAATGTACAAATGACAAGATACATAGGTAGTATTAAGGCTCTCCCAATGCAAAGCCTAGGATGGGTTTGATACTTAATATACAACAAAACAACCTTACCATTGCACTAAAAATTATTGGCATTAGTGCTTAGAAAGAATAAATGGAGATTTTAAATTGAAAATCAAGAAACTAGCACTGATGGACATGCTTACCGCGGCATAGTTTCCTATGGTCTTTACACCTCCAGTACCACCAGGGCATGCTCGATGCATATCAGTCTCAACTAGCAAGTTTATTGGTGACAACCCTTCCTGGCATCAGATATAAAGGGGTGAGAGAAAGAACACATTCACATCTGAATAGAGCATTCAAATAAATACAAACATCTTATGTAAAACTACACTCTATTTTTACGTGGAACTTGAATGACAAATCAAGAGCATACCATAGATGACCATGAAAAAAGATTTTGATGAACCTTTAGGAGGACCATCAGTATCACATAGAGCTAAATCTAACTTGCATGTAAATTAAGAACCTCCCATGGTAAATTTATATCATGGTATTTTTTTGTCAAGAAGTCTGACCTTCCAAAGCAACCTTTATGCAAATAGAAAACTGCATGATATCTGTAAGTGGGTGTGATCGGTCATTTCAGAAGGCAACATTCACTTTAGATAAGTATTCCCTCCTTGGGATGAAACCATCATGACAATAGTATAGAACTACAATGGTTGTCTACATGATACAAGAACATTTTGGTGAGAAACAATCACTTGTAAACCAATATGGATAGGTTAATAATACGAAGGCCTTGAATCCATGAATAAACCATCCTCAAGCATTACGCTATTTGTCTATACAATATCAGAAGAGGGATTTGTGATTATTACGACCTATCATATGCGAAATTCGTTAAAGGCTAATTGAAATATTTCATCTTTGAATCATCAGAGGGTTAAATTGAATATAGAATCAAACGATATATTAATATCAAGTGTGATGTGGGTATGAACTCATAAGAATCATTATGGTATCTAATCATAACATATATACATCAATTTTTTTTCATATGAAGTATATATTCCCTATCACACCAAAATTAACTAGGGTTGAATTTATTCAAATATAATGATACACAGTGTATCATAAGAATTTAACACTGAATGTCAAGAGCACAATTGATGAGAACAATATATGACAATGCAAAATTGTTAAGGGAAAAAGACCCTTATGCCAGGTGGAACATACGAAAAAATGACAATGCGCAGTTGCAAGCAAAATTACTGACGGAATTCAGACCATCAATTAGACTGCAATGTACGTTCTCTAGTTACTGGAGTGTATATTGAAATGAAAACAAATAGGCAAGCATAGAGGATATAAACAACATACCTTGAAATAGTTACCAACAGGAGAAACATAAATCAGAAAAGTATACTCCGGAGCTGGTCCAAGACCAAGTATACTTCCAGTCCCCATAAGCAGTGGCCTTATATACAGCGAGCCTTTGCCAGGAGGGGGTATCTAAAACAAGGCACCAAAAAGTCAAGGATCTCAATGAAGTCATAGACACAATATCTATCAGGATCTGTTTGAAGTTTTTGTAAATCAAAAACTTTGCATTACCCATCTTTCATTTGCCAATACAGTAGCCTTCACAGCTTGCAGGAACTGGTCAACGGAAGGAGAAGGCATACACATACGCTCTGCCCCCATCATCATCCTTGTAGCATTTTCCTTGGGACGAAACAGTAAAATATTACCATCTTCCCTCCTATATGCTTTTAGACCTTCAAACAGTCCCTGCGGAATTACGAAAGGGAAACCATAATTTAGTTATAACAGTAGTAGACCACGTTAAATTTAAAAAACCAAGGCAAGTAGTCTCTTTTGTTCATGTGAAACAGTGACAGAATTAACAGAACATATAAGATCATTTTGCTACAAGATCTCAAGAACTATTTATAAAAACTCTCTTGGAGCTCAACTAGATTTTCCAAAGTCCATTTTAAGCAATAATACTTGTAAAAATGATGATGAAACTGCAACCAGCTGCCCAAAATAAAATGATGAAAATTGCTAAACTTTTAGCATCCAACTCCAATTTGAAAAATAGCTGGAACGAAGGATAAATTTGCACTATTTAACGACATTAATGGTGCAAGGTGATAAAATTCTAAGTTCTAACATATTATGTAGAATATACGAAGACATGGTTTCTAGAAGGATATCTAGCAACAAATACTACTTATGGACAAACCTCCCAAAACACAAGCTTTTTTGTAGGTCAACCAAGGGCTTCCAACTTAAAAGTGAAACCAAATTCTACATTAAAATAGCAGAAATAATAGGAAGCGCACAATTACTAGAAAACATAATGTACTGCAACCACCATTTATAAAAGTCCCATGCTTCTTTAGATCTTCAAAAGCCTATATGAAGCAAATAACATGTTCATTATATACCCATATACATATCAGAGTTTCAAGAACAAACTTGGCCATAATTCAGGACTCCAGCAGATGGGTTGATCTCGATGTTCCCAAAAGGCACTAGTTCGCCGTTAGAGAAATTACCGCCTAGAGAACATTTCATGGTGTACATATAATCGGTGTGCACCAACCCAAATCCAAGGGCGTCCCAATCAATGTCAACTGCCTCACTTGGTACACTGCTGAGTTATAAAAAAAAGCACTAGTTATTATACAAGCTCACAAACGCTTTAAATTCAAACTATAGATATCTATTGTCGCTGCATCAAAAAACTGGGTGTGTGTATTTCTGTGTGTGTACACAGAAGATTAATTAGTATCAGAGAAAACTGAGCTTCAGCATTTTTTTGGGAAGGGCACCTGAGGGGAGAGTCCACTCGAACAGCTCGTGCATTGCTAATGCCGTAAGTGGTAGGAGCATTCTTCAAAGTAAAACGCAGCTGATTTTGAAGCTGCTTCCATAGCCATATAATCAAAAGAAAGTCCGAATCTCATTACAACAGAATACTTTCCCATTTCACAAAAACAGAAAACAGAGATACAATTCGAAATTCAAAAATCAGACGTCTTATTTTTCCAACACACAAATATTTGTGTGTGGTCATTTTTCATAACCACTACGAAACAACCAACAATCTAAACATTAGAAACTTTTAACGATAAATCGCTAAAAAAATTCAGATAACCGAAAAAACAACCACAAAATTACCTTGCTATTATGAGGAAGAAAAGAAAAATTAGTCGTCAGGTAGGGAGATCGGGAGAGAGAACCACCATTAGCACTTTCTCGACGAACACCACGACCAGCGGTGGTGGTGGTGGTGGCGGCGTTTGCGAGTACAGCGGCTCCGTCCATCAATATCTGGATTCTGTCCCTATTCAAGGTTGGAGGCCCACTATTAATTAGCTTGTTACTATAGCATCTCCAAGGGAGGTTTTTATAGCATCTCCAAGGGAGGTTGTTATTACAACCCATTTATTAAATTAATAACCTATATGATCTATTTTGTATGTATATGTATAGTATAAGTTATATATAGAGAGAGAAAGAGGGGAGTAAGTTATTATTTAATCATTTATATTTGTATATTTAATATAAATCAATTTCAACCATCCATTTAATTTGATAAATATATAATTTCATAAAAGTTTTGATTGTTTCATAATATAAAGTATTGATCATAATTAATGAACTTTATTTATCTTCCATATATATTCAAATTATAATAAATGAACACTTATTATTTTCATAAATATCTCAATTGATTGAGTTGCATTGGTTGTACAAATGGACATGGTTGCATTTGAAATGTACCATATATATATATATATATATATAGAGAGAGAGAGAGAGAGAGAGAATTGAGTTCATGTCAGACCAATCTATTTTTGTGAGACCCGTGAGACCACAAAATAATATTGAAACTTCACTACAATTCATTGTGAAGGTATAAAAAACAATGAACCTTTACAGCAAAAAACACGATGAAGATTTACTTTCACAACATTTTTATTGTAAGTCTCACATTGTCTCACAAAAACAGTTTGATCCCATATAATACAAAAGTCAATAAAATATATATAAAAAAACTAGTAAATTGTTATTTCACACCGACTTCAAAGTACGAACCAAAGTTCTTATACAATAACTCAAAAATGTGAGGTTTTTATAAGAACTTTCTATAATGAAGATGATTTTAAGATTCCGAGCATCCATACAATAGTATATACTATGAGCGTACTCGTGTAATGCAACGATATACATCGTGATTTTAATATTTCATTTTATTCTTTATCTCAGTCGATGTTATAATATGGCTTTATGTGATTTTGAGAAAGCGATAATATTTATTTTTAAATAAAATATATGTTTAAAGATATCATAAAAATTTGACAAAAATATATCGATATTAATATCAAATTAACTATTTGAAATTCCTCATTTTTTCTGTAATTTTTTAATTCAATTTTTTTATTTAATTTATGTACAATAACGATGTAATTTATATTTGGTTTAATAATATAATTTTTTTATAAAGATAATAATTATTTATTTTGTTGGAACTCGATAATTATTCTAATTATATTTTAGATTTTTTGTATTTTAAAATGAGATGTTCATTCTTTATTTGATTATGTTTATCCGCAGTTATTTATACGAATTCAAACATCGAGCTTTAATAAGTTGTACTTATGCATAATTAC
>NC_037538.1:13331608-13383287 GCF_001531365.2 Cynara cardunculus var. scolymus | reverse complement strand
GAGATGGCGGTGTAACCGCGAGAGTGTTATGAGCAATGTTTACTGCGTGTGAGATGGCGGTGTAACCGCGAGAGTGATTGAGCAGTGTTTACTACGTGTGAGATGGCGGTGTAACCGCGAGAGTGATTGAGCAGTGTTTACTGCGTGTAAGATGGCGGTGTAACCGCGAGAGTGATATAGTGGGCGGTATAATCGTGAGTGTGAAAGAGATATGAGAATGAGATGRCGGTATAATCCGCGAGAAACATAAATATATTTATGTTTCAGAACAKGTTTGATTCTAAACTGATTGTTTGGAATGTATATTGTTGAATGAGATTATACACTCACTAGACCGTTTGGTCTAACGTTCAAATGTTGGATTAACCTGTTTTGCAGGACAGCGTGCTCTGAAAGATAAAGGCAAGRGAAAAGTCTAATATTTGATATTAGCTTGTTATRTTTATGTATTAAAGATACATTTCATTAGTTCATGTTTTGTAATAATACTATTTTAGTATTATGAAAATGATGATGTGAATTATATGTATTTGGGATGTGAGGGTTGTTACAGTAAGGGTCAAATCAAAGTCATTTTTTTTTTTTTTTTGTAAATTGGTCCCTATACGCACGACTTGGTGCATAAAGAGTAATGTGGGGTTATTTTTAGAAATATATAAAATTTAGGGTTAAAATGTATTTTCAAAATAATTTAGGGCTATTATTGTCAGGATCCCGCTAGTTTCACTGCTACTTTAGACTAGTGCTGAAACTAGCCTAAGCCCATAAATTAAGCTTCCAGAGCCTGACGCTAGTTTTGAAGAGAGTTTGATTCACTTAAGAACTAGCTTGACACTTTATTGTCTGACCTGTTGTCAAATATGCTACAAACAAGTGTTGTGTCAAATGAATGGGATATTGGTTAAGGTTTTTTCATGGCATGTATATCTTTTGTTTTAATCAACTTAATGTTTTGCTTACCTAGCAATTTATTGCGAGATTTGTATGAAATAAATCTCGCAAATTATTAGCAAATTGAGACTCGAGCAATTATACACTTGTCAACCCACTATCATCTTAAACATGTAATAAAATGATAAAATACCAAGTATCAATTCATAAGGACAGAAAAACACTTTCTTAATTCAAACCAGAAAAACAAGTTCATATGTCAATTTACAAGAAATCTTGTTGGGTGTTTTTTTAACAACAATCTTGATGAAAATTAGCTTATTTAAAAAGGATGTATGGGCTCGTTAAAACTTTTAAGCCATTAAATCTGGTGATACGTTGCAAATAGCTTATCCAATCATTAACTTAATTATAAGGGCCTTCATCAGAATCCTATTTATGGTCATGTGGCTTTAAAGTGATCTATAAGCTTCGAGGGTTGGTTAAGAAATCATCATGGGATGCATGGAAGTCAAAGTGGCGAAGAAATCGAGTTTTCTGGCGATAATGCCCTTCTCGCGACTAAGGCCGCAACCAAGGTCGCATGGGCTTCTGTTTCGAGCTGTTGCATAAGGTTGAGATCAGTCTAGCACCATTACCGCATGAGAAGAAAAATATCAATATTGATATCAAACTAAAGATTAATTATTTTTAAGTTTAATTTGTTTAATTCAATGAAATTTCTCAGTTGAATGATTAGATATTTAATTTTCTTTTTGTATAAAAAATATTGAACTTTCTCATTTTGAATGATTAATTAATTGAATTTTTTTCTATTAATACATTCTTTTAACCTAAAAAAGCTACATGTAATCGACTATGAAGATTTAAAGGGAAAAAAACTAAATCAACTTTACCCTTCCCAAACCTTAGGTTATTTAACCGTTTGCACCCATAACCCAATGCCATCGCTTGCCCTTGCCACCCCATCATCATATGCTCTTCATCACCGTCCATCGTCGTTCTTGGCATCTGCGATCTTTCCCAGCTCTATTTTTTGTTTCGTTTTCCAGTTCTCCATCTTTTTCGACCTGTCTATACATCCTCCACCATATTGTTGGATAAGAGAGAGAATCGAAAGAAAATAAAAAAAGATCAAACGAAAGAAATGACAATGACAATGAGGAAGAAAGAACGATGATTGGGTGGGCAAGGAAGTGTGATGTCATGGGGTGTCAACGATTTGAATCACGTAAAGTTTAGAAGATGTAAAACTGATTTAAGGTTTGTGTTCTCGATGGAAATGGAAGAAAAAAATATAGAAAGAAAATAAATTTTAATGTTTATTGAACGAGAGAAAAATAAAATAAAATATTAGGATGGTGATTTTCCCTGTCTTGGTGGAACCCGACTCATCCGACTCGAACGGGGGCAGGGATTCCCCACTAAAATGAGTCATGGGACGAGAATTCATGGTAGACTCAAACCGGGGTCGGGTCCTGGAACCGGGTGGGTGGGGAATTTCCGATAGACTCAAACTAACAAATATTTTTCAGGGGTTTAACCAAGGGACGTGATGTTAACCCCTATACCCATCGGGGACCGGGGCCGAAGATTACAAAACCCGCCCCATCCTCACCCTATTGCCATGCCTAATAAAACATGTCATTTTTATAAATATAAATATATTTATTTTATAATAAATCATACTTGATAGATAAATGTGTAATTTTATAAGTATTTTTAATTGCTATCAATTTTTTTTATTCATTTCCATTTTTAAATGAGAAAGTTCATATTGGTTTTTTTTCTTTCTTTCAAATGCTCCTGTTGTAATTTGTAAGAATTGGCGGTCTTCATTTGAGATTCAAATGAGTCCTATTTAACTGTTGGAATGAATTAGGGCTCAATCGCCTGAAATGCTCTAAAAGATCCTGTAAAAATGGCGTCAGGTGGTTCCTCACGCTCCCGTGTTGATCAGGTTTGTCTTAATCGTTCTCTAACATCATCTTCTTTATTAAGTATTCTATGGTAGTCAAACACACTGATGATAATTAGTATCCGCAGCAATTAGGTATTCTTAAGAACGGAGCTTTAGGATTCTTTTAATTTTTAAAAGCAAAAAGATTAATAGTTCTGTAGGAGATTAAATCTGTTTCACCCATCTTGATAATGTCAACGATGAACACTTGTTTTCATCTGATTATGAAGTATTCAACTTTCACCTGTGAAAGTTGAACCAGTTTAAGCATGGTATGATGATCTTATTTATTTGAAACCATCCCTGCAACACACTATGAATTTCCAAAAAGAAGCACACCAGTTCATATCAGCAGTTGGGTCCGTCTATGCATCATGGTTCTTTCCTGTTTTATAAAAACTTAATAACCTGAAGCATGGTGTGCTTTACCAACAGGGGAATGCTGCACTTCATGGCTGTGGTATGTATAAGCACTTGTAGTTTCTATTAGTTCATAAAAAGTAAAAGAAAAATTGGTTTTCTACATAATTGTTATTTCTCATTTCCAAACCCCAAGAACTTGGGAAGTTTGATATTCAATTTATAGATGCTTGGCTTCATGAAAAATACACAGTTTGTTATAAGGATCATATATTTTTACACTTCCATACTATTGCTGTTGGGAAATTGTTACTTGATGGGGTGTCATTGACTGTCATTTCTAATTACATTTTGACGAATATGCAATGTTAAAACCAGAACTTCGTACGAATCAAGTTGCTGGGCATTATATATTTTTATATGAACTTTGATCACAGTGTCATACCATTTTTTAAAAGTGTATATGATATTCATATTCGACAAATGAAATTAACACACGCTCCTCACTTTTGGTGAGGTTGGAACCCTTGACCTCTAGGAAGGTTGGGTGTCACACTATCTTATGTGAGTAAAAAATTCTATTATTTGGGTATCAAGTTCCATTGGGTAAGTAATTCATTTGAGCGGACCCTTTTCTTCTTCTTCTTCTTCTTTCAGTGTCCTTCTATATATGCATAAACCTATCAATACAAGAAACATAACACTCTTACACGTTCTATTCATGCATAATCTTTTTTAGTTATATATATAGTGGGATCTGTATACGTTTGAGAACCATCTTATATGAGTTGTCTGCCTTTTAATTTCAAATTATGTCACTTTTATTTCTAATGCTGAACATCCACTTGACATATGTTTCTGACCTTATTACTATGTGCAGTTCTTTTCTTCAAAGAAGAAGAATAAGCTTGTATCACTCCTTTCAAAGTCGGGGATTGTTGAACAAGATGCAAAGCTTGCCCTTGAAGCATCTCCTAGTGCCAAGGGTTCTTTGTCCAGCTATTTAGTGTCTTCACAAAATGAAAATCATCCTCTTAGTACTTTACTCACAGCTCGTGGGTCATCTGATAGGCAAGATCAAGTGAGAAGAAACTTGACATCGGAGATTGAGTCGTCTTCAAGAAATGAAAATGTCGAAATTATATCATCTGACCAAGGGCATGTTCATAGATCACAAGGGGAGAAACCGAATCCGTGTAATTTGGTAGAACCTATAGCTGGAGACCTTCAATGTAACTCTTCTGATTCCATGCTTGGCGTGGAAAATCCTGAACTACAACAGTTTGCGGCTAATTTTTTGTCATTTTATTGTAGGTAAGTAAGTTATATTTGGGGTAGCCACTCTTTAAATGTTGCTAGTCATATAAAAATGGTTTCATACCTGTAAGTAGTTAGTCTGTCGATGATCTATTATATATATGCTCTCACAAGTTGGTTCTCCAAAGAGTCTTTACATCTTAATATTCTTATACTGATGCAGTGAACTTCCAACTACAAAAGTTAACACAAATAAAAGGCAGGGTAGTCCATCTGTTCTAGATTTGGATGGAAATTTGGTTAAGAAGAGGCATTTAAGTAGTGTTGGATACCAGTCCCATGAGGGTGAAGCAGTTGTCTATATCGAGAATCCATCCGATCAAGTGCGGATTGACAACTCCAAAGAGGTAGACCTTGTCATAACAGTCGATATGAAGATTCACTATGTTCTGTTTGGATAACATGGATTGTTTGTCTTGCAGACTAGTATGGGTAACAATCCAGAGCTTCAATTAGGCTTGAGAAAATGCAATAAAACATCCACGGAAGCTGTTGATCAGATATTATGCGATACACCGGGGATCGCCTCAGATAAAGTTGGAACTGAAAAAACTCCTCAGTCAATGCATGGAAGCTCCATGTTTTCACCAGGAGATACATTCTGGAAAGAGGCGATCCAGGTGGTCGATGGTATGGCGTACCGCAATAAAGATCTTCCCGCACAGGTTGTTGAAGAATCCAAAGGTGCCAAGAGAGATTTCAGAGGTGGAGTGGATGCTTCCATGACATCTACAGGGAAGAATGGTATTTCTATGGAAAAAGAAGTGTCCCCTTTACCTGTGAAGCATTTTGATTTTTCTTTCGAGGACAAAAATAAGGACGTGGATTCTCCATGCCATCGCATTGTAAATAATATGGACAGGCTTGTTGAGTGTCCTATAACCGGTGACAATCCAACAACCATGCATATGAGCACCCCTTGCAACCAAGTCCAACCTTTGTCTAATTTGCAAGAGACATCTTCGAGTTGTGTAATTACCAAAAGGAGAGTGGATGTATTGAATCAACCTAATGATAATAGAACATCTAATACACCAGGTACGGACATCAAAGGTTCTAACATGAATTGTCCTCACAGTGTAGAAAGTACTCCATCAAGTTCCTTGCTTCCCAATGACCGTTTAGACATTAGCAATTGGCTCCCTTCTGAGCTATGCAACATTTATAAAAGACGGGGAATATCAAAGCTGTATCCTTGGCAGGTACTTTTCTAGTCCTTTTGACCATCCTGTTCTGCTTATGATATTACTCTATGAAGGAGTATAACAAGGTGATTGTCTCTGTTGCTTTAGGAGAACCTGAATCACCTAGTGTCATATGTTCAGAAAATTTTATGAAGTTCAATGTTATTTGATTTCTAGTTTCTTTACTTTAAAGTTCACTGTCAAATTCACTTTTTATTTTCCAGGTGGATTGCCTTCAGGTAGAAGGGGTGTTACAAAGAAGGAACCTTGTGTATTGTGCATCTACAAGGTACTGCCGTTATGAGAGGAAAGTCACACCAGATATGGCAATTGGGTTTTCTAGATGATTGAGTCCAACCCCATTTTATATTGCTCATTTGTCTTGCAATATTTGAACATCAAATAGGCAGTGTTAAATCTTTTCTAGTTAAGCCACCAACCTTTTGTGCTGGCAATTCCAAACTTTTTGTATTTCTTCTCCATTTATCGTTGTATTTGTGCTAAATCTTTCTAGTTAATTACTTTCTCACAATCATTTGTCCTTTCCTCCCATAGTGCTGGGAAAAGTTTTGTTGCAGAAATTTTGATGTTGCGTCGAGTATTATCAACAAGAAAAATGGCACTTCTTGTTCTTCCCTATGTATCAATTTGTGCGGAGAAGGTGCGACTATTGCCTTACTTCTGCATCTACTTGTTGAGAGTTCTGTCTATGTCCTTAAGCTTCATTATTGTTTCGTAAGTGATGCAGGCTGAACATCTTGAAGCCCTACTGGAACCACTTGACAAGCATGTTCGCAGTTATTATGGAAGCCAAGGTGGTGGAACGCTTCCTAAAGATACCTCTGTAGCTGTTTGCACAATCGAGAAGGCAAACTCTCTACTCAATAGATTGCTAGAAGAGGGGCGTTTGCAAGAAGTTGGGATCATAGTAATTGACGAACTTCACATGGTAATATGAATTTGGTATCTTTGAATGATGCAATCTGTACATCCTTTTATCATTCCTTGAATTACTTCTTGTTTGCCAGGTTGGAGATCAGCACAGGGGCTATCTCTTGGAACTTATGTTAACAAAGCTTCGGTATGGAGCTGGAGAAGGCGGTGTAGAATTTTCTAGCGGAGAAAGTTCTGGGACTAGCAGTGGGAAAACCGACCCCACTCAGGGTCTCCAAATTGTTGGGATGAGTGCAACCTTGCCCAATGTTGGTGCAGTTGCTGATTGGCTTCAAGTAAGTTGTAAAAAACATTTAGTTAATACGGATACACTTCCTTCAAAGTTGTAATATGCTTCTCATTATGTAAAATTATGGTTATAAGAACCTCCTATAAATAGGAAGTAGAGAGGATAATGGATTGTCTATTTTTTGCTTCATTTGCTATTCATCACATTCTTGTATCAGGATTGTATATTACTAAAAGAGTGATGTGAAGGTGAACTTGGTACATGTACAGACAACAACTATAAAAGGGATTTTGCTCCAACTTATTTACATGGTGGACATATATATGATGGAACTCGGCAACAATTTTATTGATAAAATAACAAAGAAGTAGAAATGATCTACTTTCAAGAGTAGGTTCTCTCCCAAGATGCCTTCCGCAAGTATAATCAAATCAAGCGTGCCGTCTATTCTTTGCTAATCCCATATATCTAGAGCAGTAGTCATGGTAATAATATAACAAGCAGGCTCTGAATCTTGAACGGAACATCAAGTTACTAACTGCTAATAGCTATTGACTGTTGCTGCCGAGGCACAACTGCAAACTTGAGCAAGAATCAAGGAAACAATATTTACACCTCAAAAAAAGATATGGAAGGGGCTTCAAAAAAGAAACTGCAAAAAATCAATGTCTGAAAGTAAGAGATAAGAGATGATAGAAAGTAAAAGGGGAGAGGAGAGCGGAAGAAAATAAAGGGGTTAACCACTCCCTATCCATTAGGCATTTCTCTCAATTGGAGAACCAAGGAAACTGGGAACCATGCGATGCATAAATTTGCTTTCATGCATTTTTAGACTATCTTGTTTTCACATGGAGATATACCTTGTTAAGTGGCTTAATGCTTGATATCTATTTAATGTTTGGTTACTCTTAGCTTATTATTGAAAAAAATTAATATCTTTCAGGCATCACTTTACCAGACAGATTTTCGACCTGTTCCGCTTGTGGAGTACATTAAAGTTGGTAACGCAATTTATGACAAAAATATGGAACTTGTTAGGACGATCTCAAAAAGAGCTGATCTTGGTGGTAAAGATCCTGACCATGTTGTAGAATTATGCAATGAGGTGCGAAATCTGGAATCTTTATTTTTTATGAAGCTGAACGTTTATCTTTGGCGTTTACTGAATAACACTTCATATTGTATTAGGTTGTCCAAGAGGGCCATTCAGTGTTGATTTTTTGCTCCAGTCGTAAAGGATGTGAATCAACTGCCAGGCATGTTGCAAAGTACCTCACAAAGTTCTCTGTAAATACCCTTAATGGTGAAAGTGAATATCCTGATATTGCTTCTGCCGTTGATGCATTGCAAAAGTCTCCTGCAGGATTAGATCCTATATTAGCCGAAACACTTTCTTCAGGTGTTGCCTATCATCATGCTGGTCTTACGGTATGTATATTATCACCCCATAAACACACACTAATGCTCCTTAATTTTTGTTCAGCGATTGTGAATTCCATATTTTCCTACGTGTTAGAGTTTGAAGCTTTTGAGATCTTTCTCTTTGTTACTTAGGTTGAAGAAAGAGAAATTGTTGAAAACTGCTATCGTAAAGGTCTAGTACGTGTCTTAACTGCTACATCCACCTTAGCTGCTGGGGTCAATCTACCTGCAAGGAGAGTTATCTTCCGACAGCCTCGGATTGGTCGTGATTTTATAGATGGGACAAGATATAGACAGATGTCTGGGCGTGCTGGTCGCACAGGAATTGACACAAGAGGAGAGAGTGTATGCAATTTTTGTTGTTTAATTTTATGTAGGCTGGGATCTTTTCTCCCAAAGTTCATATCGTATTAGTTTTGGGCTTTTGACATTTTACTTGGATTTATCTACAGCATGCTGCTTGAAGAAAGTTACCTAGAAGCATATTACTCATCTTCATTCTCTTTGTGAACTTAGGTGCTAATATGCAAGCCTGAAGAAGTGAAAAGAATTGTGGCGCTCGTTGGTGATAGCTGCCCACCATTGCATTCCTGTTTGTCCGAAGATAAGAATGGAATGACCCATGCAATCTTAGAAGTTGTTGCTGGTGGTATTGTTCAAACTGCTAGTGATATTCATCGATATGTTAGGTGCACTCTTCTCAATTCAACACAACCATTTGAAGATGTAGTTAAATCAGCAAAAGATTCCCTGAAGTGGCTGTGCCATAGGAAGTTTCTTGAGTGGACCGAAGATACTAAGTTATATAGTACCACATCTCTTGGACGTGCTTCTTTTGGCAGCTCTCTCTGTCCTGAGGAGTCACTTGTAAGTGTTTTGATAATTTATTTCTCCTATCTATTCCTAACCTTTTCACTTAACTTATGTTTTATATAGTTTTTTGGATTTTCTCTTTGATAAATAAAGAAAATAAATAAGTTTCTGAATAGCGTTTATTTTTATTTGCTTCCAGATTGTGTTGGATGACCTTTCACGGGCGAGAGAAGGATTTGTGCTTGCATCGGACTTGCACTTAGTATACTTAGTAACACCAACTAATGTTGATGTTGAGCCAGATTGGGAATTGTACTATGAAAGATTCATGCAACTGTCCGCTCTTGATCAGGTAAGCTGACTTCCAATATACAGAAAAAAATGCAATGTGTCAGCCAACATCTGTGGCGGTTATTTTGTTTATATTGATTATTCTTTTGTCATCGTTTCATACAACTCACAAACAGTTTGGAGTTTGGCCTGGCTGAGACTATTTTTTAATGTATGCGTTGATTAAAAAATGCATTGATTCAGCATGTTAAAAGCATGCTTATCTGATTTTTCCAAGTGTCAAAAGTCCTTGTTATTCCCGTCAAATGTCTTTCGGGTTTCAAAATTCAAATTGTCCTAGCAGGATGCAGTTGAGGTGTGAACCAAGGTAATCATCTAATCACAGATACCATTGACCATCGTCATTATCAAAAAGGAATAAGGGATTTTAGAATGCTCCCTGAAGCTTTAACTTGGAAATTTGTGCCACAGATAGAAATTTAAATTTTTAAATGTCAACTATGGGTTGACTTCTAGAGTAGCAAGCAGCTCTTTCAGTATATGACTATATGTTATAAAAACCTTAGATTAACACAGCCACATGCTGAAGATCTTTTAGATGCACATATCCCTCCGGGAGGGCGATTGGATGTGGGCATAAGGGCCTTTATGACACAACTAATAATTTGATTCATTTTCAATTAGGCCTTGCTCTAGCTTCTCAAGGGGTTATTACTTCTTTGGTAGCTCAACACATGTACTCTTTACCCATTTGTTAATTATTTGTGTACTGAGGCAATATATTTTCTTTAACAACTGTTTCTTGTTTGCCAATCTCTCTTATTTGGGCTCAAGAATAAAGTTACAAGAAGACCTAAGAACATTAAACCATTGAAGTTGATTGTTCATAATACTTGAAGGTAATAGCTTGTGATGTATGTTACACAGAAGGCACATTCGATGCTTCAAATTTCATGGAATTTATGTGTTTGTGGTTTTCATTTATGGGATTTATCAATTTGAGGCATTACAGTTGAACTCTTTTAAGAATTTTACCCTTTACATATCATGGGCTCTTGTTCTCTATGCGTTCATGAATTGCAGTCTGTTGGAAATCGTGTTGGAGTGCAAGAACCGTTTTTGATGCGTATGGCTCATGGAGCTCCAATTCGCACTTCAGAACGATCAAGACATGTGATAAAAGGACTTGGGGTGTCAACTAATGGCATCCTTACAGATGATCAAATGCTTCGTGTCTGTAAGAGATTCTATGTTGCACTCATCTTATCAAGACTTGTACAGGTTGGTAGTTATGTTCTTAAGACGATGTTGCTGTCTGTTTCACCCTTCCTCAGTCGATAACACATATCTTTGGATGCTTAATTTCCTAATCTGTTGTCAGTAATAAACAAGTGATAGCATTTGTATCTTAGTCGAGAATGCCCCTAGTGTTGTCACATTCACAGAATTCGTTTTTAATCTTGTTTTGCATGCTGTCATGCTATTTCTGGATGAAGGAAGTACCTGTGGCAGAGGTTTGTGAAGCTTTCAAGGTGGCTCGTGGAATGGTTCAATCTTTGCAAGAAAATGCCGGAAGGTTTGCTTCTATGGTTTCAGTGTTTTGTGAAAGACTTGGTTGGCATGATCTTGAGAGCTTGGTTGCCAAGTTTCAAAATCGTGTTTCATTTGGTGTTAGAGCAGAGATTGTTGAGCTTACCACCATTCCATATATCAAGGTTTGGTGGCCTCTCAACTCAAGTCATGTTATTGCTTTGTAAAACTTTTCTACGTTCATGGTTGTTTGATGCTTTATTAGCTTTTGAGGTCTGATTTAGATAATGGCATGTTGCTACGCTCTGAGGACTTACTGAATTTTACATATTTTGTCCATAATTGCATCTTTGTAGGGTTCTCGAGCTAGGGCCCTTTATAAAGCTGGCTTGCGCACTCCCCAAGCAATTGCTGAAGCATCTGTATATGAAATTGCTAAAGCCATTTTTGAATCTTCATCGTGGGATGCACAAGGTAAAGGTTGTACTTTACTAAGTTATCATATGAACTTATTTCACCAAGTAGTTTGTGTGAAAAAAAGGGAAAGGTCTGAAAAAACCCAATGGACTTGCCAATTTTGAGTGATCAAGTCCTTGGACCATGTTTTTGAACAAATAAATCCTTGGGAGTTCTTGAAATCAATTAGGTACATCATTTTGAGCAAAAAAATTTGCTTACAACCGGCTATGAAAGTTGATCAATTTAGAAAGAAACTAAATATTATGAACTTCAAGTGACTCCCCACCCCGCCTTCATTCCCTCTGCCCCGTCTCTCCGCCTGCAACTGCCTTTGTAATAATCTTCTGGTTCACTATGTGTCATGGCGTTGAATCACTGCTTAATCAAATGGAGTTAGTTTTTTATGGGTAGGTTTGACAGTAAAGTCAAAATCCTACTAGTCACTTGGAGATGTACGCATACCCGATTTCTACCCCATTAGTAGAGCGGCTGACACCAAGTAGTTTGTGTATAGCAGTATAGATGCTTCCCTAATAAAATATCATCCAACAAACAAAAGGTTCATTAGCCCAGCAATAGCCAGGTTCCCAGTAGAGCCCAGCCTCTGCCTCCCAGGAGGTCAAGGTTTCAAACCTCACCAAAGGTAAGGAATGTGCACAAGTATTTTCTGTATATAAATATTATATACTTCAAAAAAGATCATCTAATAAACTCATGCTTGATAGTTATTCTTGTGTTGATTGTTGAAAATAGTATGTTGGATGCATTACACCTGTGTACCCTCTTGTTCTTTTTTTATCTGCCAGAATTAGTGCATTGTAGTTCGTTAATTAACAAAAGTTCTCCTGTTTAAATCAGAGAACTCGGCACAAAAGCGTATTCAGTTGGGAGTGGCCAAAAAGATAATGAATGGTGCCCGCAAAGTTGTCCTGGATAAAGCTGAAGAAGCAAGGGCTGCTGCTTTCTCAGCTTTCAAGGCTCTTGGGGTTGATGTTCCTCAGTTTTCTCTACCCAAATTACCATTAGCTTCTGTGAATTTCACGAAGAAAGAAGCAGTAACGTCTTCACGAGAAGAGACCACCAGCTGCTTTGTTTGCGTGGACCAAGGAATACAAATTTCAACGAAGTCTCTAATAGAAGGAAGTGATTACCAAAATAATAAAAAATCAAAAAGTGAAGGAGCAACGGAAGAAAAACCATGTGATGTTGGTGTAGGGACCTCGGCAGAAGAAAACTCCGATGATACAACTTTAAGTTACTCGGGTGCTGTCAACCTGGTGGCCACAGTTAATGGGTCCCGAGCCATTGCTTATGAACGAAAATCTACCTCTGATCACATCAACGATATGAAGGAAAAGACTTCCGATCAACATCTTCCCCAGAAAGAGCATGAGAGGAAAGATGTATGTGTCGGTAGCAAGGAAAGAAACCCTGAAAAGGGTCCAATGAACGCAGTTAATGCTCCTGGTGGATTTGATTCTTTCTTGGATATGTGGGAAGCCACACAAGAATTCTTTTTCGATATTCACTTCACCAAACGGTCTGAATTCAACTCAATTGCTCCTTTTGAAGTACATGGCATTGCAATCTGCTGGGTAGATTCTCCTGTTTACTATATCAGTGTTCCCAAGGACTTATTCAGTGAAAGAAACAAAAACCTAATTGGTAATAGTCTTCGGGCTCCGGAGGATCAGCTTGAGATGGCAAAGCAGAGATGGTGTAGAGTTGGTATGATAATGGGGAAAAGCCAAGTCCGAAAATTTGGATGGAATTTGAAGATTCAGAATCAGGTGTTAAAGAATCCCGCTGTTCCTATTCAGAGGTTTGGTAGCATGTTTCGTCCAGTGAAAACTATCGGTGTGGAGCTCATTGAAAGCAGTTACTACATGTTTTCTCCAGTTCATCTGAAAGATGCTATTGACTTGTGTGTTGTAGCTTGGATTCTGTGGCCTGATGAGGAGAGAAGTTCTAATCCGAATTTGGAAAAGGTAACTCTATAGGCTTAGAGTTTGTGCAGTAATTTAATTGAGCTTGAAACACTCAATTATTTTCAATTATGCATCTTAATTGTCATACGTATACAGGAAGTCAAAAAGAGGTTATCTAGTGAGGTGGCAGCAGCTGCAAACCAGAATGGTCGCTGGAAAAATCAGATGAGAAGAGCGGCACATAATGGTTGCTGCCGCCGAGTTGCTCAAACACGAGCCTTGTCATGTGTTCTCTGGAAGTTGCTAGCATCTGAGAAACTTCATGAACCTCTAGTAACTATCGAGATGCCACTGGTGAGGATTCATTGGACCTTTATTTTAAATTTGATATGGGCATGTCTGCTTCCTGTTGTGCATATTGAGAAATGTTTTCCGTAAACTTTTGCTTGTTTTTTAGGTAAATGTTCTTGCAGATATGGAACTTTATGGAATTGGTGTTGATATGGAGGGATGCATTCAATCACGTCATCTGTTGGGTAAAAAACTGAGATATCTGGAGAAGGAAGCTTATAAGTTGGCCGGTACGAGATTTTCTTTATATACAGCAGCAGATATTGCAGATGTACTATATACACGGTTAAAGCTACCAATTCCGGATGGTTACAAAGGGAAACAGCACCCTAGTACTGACAAGCATTGTTTAGATTTGTTAAGGTAGTTTGTTTGTAGCACATTAACTTATAATTAACAGAAGAAAGAAAAGTTAGAAATCTTTAATGAGCTAAATGCATTTACTTGATTGAATCATGGTAGTTAAGATGAGTGTGTTTATTTCAGGCTTGAGCATCCCATCATTTCTGTTATTAAAGAGCATCGGACGTTGGCCAAGCTCTTGAATTGTACATTGGGCTCAATATGTTCACTTTCTAAGTTATCCATGAGGACTCAAAGATATACACTGCATGGACATTGGCTCCAAACTTCAACAGCAACAGGACGGTTATCCATGGAGGACCCCAATCTTCAGGTTTGGCCATATCTTTTCCTTGCATTATTTCGTTCTTACTCTTCAACAACCGGATCCTGAAATATTTCATATAGTGTGTCGAGCATATGGTTGAATTCGAGATAAATCATGATGAAAATGAGGATGGTGATTCAGACACGGATCACTGCAAAGTAAATCCTCGGGATTTCTTCGTTCCTACTCAGGTCGGAATTATCTTCTCTTTTTATACTGTTTCCAGTTTTTCAAATGTCACTAAGTTATAATATAAATATTTTCATGCAGGAAAACTGGTTACTGGTAACTGCAGATTATTCTCAGATAGAATTGAGGCTGATGGCCCATTTCTCTAAAGACTCGTCACTAGTTGATCTCCTCACTAAACCTCTTGGTGATGTTTTTAATTTGATTACTGCAAAGTGGACAGGGAAATCAGAGTCCTCAGTGGACCCTAAAGAGCGAGATCAAACCAAAAGACTGGTCTATGGTATTCTATACGGTATGGGTGCAAATTCCCTTGCTGAACAACTGGAATGCAGTCCCGATGATGCTGGAGACAAAATCCAGAGCTTCAAAAGGTCTTTTCCTGGCCTTGCTTCATGGCTTAAAGAAGCAGTTACAGTTTGCCGTAAAAAAGGGTGAGATAATGTACTGCCCACGTCTTGTAGATAGAATTCTTCGAACTTGCAAAAAGGGATGATTTGATCCACTCTAATCGATGTTTATATGATCACTAATATATATAATACAGTTATTTCAGAAACTAAAGCAAGAGTTCAAACAGCATAAGCTCAATCCATGTATTATTGCTTTAGTTTCTACTTTTGAAGCATTATTAACATCTATTTTATTATGTAGTTATGTGGAAACCTTGATGGGGCGGAAGCGGTTTTTGGCAAAAATTAATTTTGGGAACAATGAAGAAAAATCAAAAGCTCAGAGACAAGCTGTGAATTCCATTTGTCAGGTACAATACTAAAGTAGTTTCTCTTCTTATTTCAATATCTTAAGAGTCTTTTTATCTTTTCTTGGTAGACATGAATGTTGTCCTGAATTGAACTGTTGATGTTCTTGTAGGGATCTGCAGCTGACATAATCAAAGTTGCAATGATAACTATACACTCTGTCATCGCTGATGGTGTTGAGAAGTCTGAGTCTAGCATCCAATTTGCAGAAAGATTCCACATGCTTAAGGGTCGCTGTAGAATCCTTCTACAGGTGGGACTCTTAAGATTTCTATCATATTGGTCTTCATCATATATTTTGTTTATATATATACACAATACAGGGAGGTTTAATTGAGAAAGGCAAAAAGGTTGAGAAGGTTAGAAGCAGTGGCTCATATGTGAGTCACTAAAAAGATCCATTGAAGATGCATATGTGAACCCACTTTACATTTTCAAATGGATTTTTTCAATGATTCACATATGAACCAGTCCTTAAGTTTTTACCTTTTTCATTTGAATCCACCCGTCATATATATATATATATATGTGCAAACACAGACATATGTGCATATATCAGTCTTTTCTGAATCTAAGTTCTGCAGAGATCTTGCATCATGCAATCTGTCAGATGTTTGTGTGCTACCTAGCTTATGTTGAACAGGATTTCATATTATCTAGTGTTTCATATTCTAAGCTCATGGGTAAATTTTATATAGAAGCTTGATACATATATGACATTAAGATACATATGATACAGAATGTATGGTTAATTACACTTCCCCTGTCAGGCAATATTTTGCTGGAGCTTTTTTATTTCATTAAAAGATAACTCAGAACTACAAAACTAATGTAAAGTTGTGGATTCACCTTTATGATGCTGAACAAATCTAAGTGTTTACAGGTTGTCAATCAGAAGACGATGATCAAATTCTATTTGAACATGAAATACGTGTGATTTTCCTTACAACATTAAAACGTTCAGCTTATTATCAGCCATGATGTGCATTTAACTGGATTTTGAGTACCATCTCATAATGAGACTTTATTTGTCATTTCAAGTGCTTCCAGTTAGATGAGAAAGGCGCTATATCACCGCCCAATTTTTAAATTGTATTTACTGCCTTTAATGGAGGATAAGTTGTGAATGAAATATTTTTGAAGATATTTGAAGGGATGTGTTGTGACATTTAGTTATCTCCTCAGGTACATGATGAATTAATACTTGAAGCTGAACCTTCATTTGTGAATGAAGCTGGATTGCTGCTAAAATTGAGCATGGAAAGCGCTGCCTCCCTTCTTGGTCTGTCCTCTGATGCACTATATTACTGTTTTTCCTGTTTTTATTGTAAATGTGTTGGTTTCTGGAATTTAGTTTTTTTTTTCAAATATGGACCCGTAAAACCACATCTGAGGGGGTGAAACTTTTATCAACACAACATTAATGATTCAAGTGTGAGATTTGTATTCGGTATGACCGCTTGAGAAAGCCCAACTGAGCTTCAGGAGTCCAACTTTTAACGGGCATTTGAAACTTGTTTTTACACTAGAACAAGTATACTCTTCTGATCCATTTTGTTGACATTAATTTCTTTCAGTTCCATTGATCGTCAAACTGAAGTGTGGAAGAACATGGGGATCTTTAGAACCACTACTGCCTGGTTAAATATAAGAAATCAACATTGAGTTGCTAACAACTTTTGTTAACGATCACAAAATCCAGAGGGCGATCACTATGAGCCTTTCTTGTAAGTATTGACATTCACACCAAATTTCCTATATTATATTCCATCTTCAATGAACGTTATGACATTTCCATTTTATGAAAGTTTTCATGTTTCAGTTACTCCCTGTCCCAAAATAAGTGTTCACTTTCAAAAGTAGGTACCTACTTTCTAATTCTGCCCTTAATTATGAGATGGATTATTAAGGGTAAAATTGTTATTTAGTTAATTAAAAAGTGTAATAGTTGCGTATTTCTAAACTATGTGCCTTTTTCATTATGGACATATATTTTTGGGACGGATGGAGTATTTAATAGCCATAGTCGCTATCACGGAAAAGACTGCTTTACCATCTGGTGTAGAGGACATGATTTTCTGTATCCCACCCCCATGCCTTACTTTGAGTGACATGTATTGGCTTTGTTTAGTTTATTAGCCATAGTCACCATAAAGAAAAAACTGATGACATTGATTTTGAGTTTATAAAAAATTCTTATTACCGTCATTATTGAAAAATATTTCAGACATTTCATAGTCGAAAGATGCTTTCCTAAAACTATATGCTTAGTCAAACATTGCAATTCTAAGGGGCCGTTTACTAAACGCTTACCCGATAAGTGCTTACTGGGTAATTTTCCTTACTGGATGAATATGACAATGGTCAAAAATCTTAACCGATAAAAGCAATGATAAAGATGAAGAGTCTTACTCGGTGAGTGAGGGTAACGACTCTTACCCGGGTAAGCGCTTACCGGGTAAATTGTTGCATACAATACCATTTTGATGAACTACAATCTTATCCGGTAAAATAAATTACAGTGTTAGACTTCTAATGGTAAGCGCTTACCGGATAAGCATTTAGGTAAACGGCCCCTAAGTAAGTTCTATTTGGAAGTTTGCCCTCCCCCCTAAAGAAGGAAGTCAACTATAGATTTTGAGTTCCTGATTTTGTGAAATATGAAGCCATGACTTACAGTGCTTTCAGGAAGTCTTTTATAGTGATTCTCAAAGTAAGATTGGGCATGAAGGAACTGTAATTTGTGGATCAACCTCTTCCATAATTGCAGAAATTCTGAGCTGGATGTGTTTTAAAATCGGTGGTTTGAATTTCGGAAACATGGTGACGATTGATTGTTGCATTTCGTTTTCTTGGGAACATTGCTCGTGCTAGCAGATCGCTGACATGTCTAGGTTCGTTACAAGATTTTTTTATCAACGAGCTTTTATGTATATATATAGAAAAAGAGGGCAAACATCTTGCGGAGAAGAATGACAATTTTGTTCGATACCAACTCGGCTTCTATGTTTCCGGTGGAGGTGGACATCGCCATTGTTCGGTTTTGGAAAACTTTGGCGGGAAAGAAGCATGAGAGCTAAGAATTTGAACAATCGTAACTTTCATAGTTTTTGGTTATTTCAGTTTCTTTATATCAATTTTCTTCTTGTAATAGTTTTCAGTTATTTCATTTCATATGAATCTTTATAATATCTATACATCTGCAATTTGACTTTCAGTTGTGTCATATCAGCTTTTATAATTACTCTCTGCACGCCTACAACTTCTATCAACTTTCACATCAATCACGTCCATCTCATTGTTTAGTTACACACTTTATGTGTTACAATTTTACAAGGTATCGTAAGAATTAAAATATTAAAAACATACAAAACAAAACTTTACAAGTTAGTAAGTTATTAAAACATTAAACACGTATAAAACAAGCTAATCCTCTTGAAGTGATTTGCAGTGAAATACGAATATTTCGTGATGAACTTGAGAGGGAAATATATGTTCATAGTAGAAAAAACTGTTTTGTGACGGAAATTAATCTTGCAAAGATTATCGATGAACGTTGAATAAAGAGTTCGAGAGGAATAATTACATGAATGATCATATATTCATATATATGAATAAGGTTATTATAGAATATTGTAAACATCCATAAAACCAAATACAAAGGTACGACACTACGACTATAAACAATCTCATAATAGTGTACATCAATCGTATCTCTAATGTAAACTACAAGCCCTCAAAACACCAAATAACAACAAATGGGCTTTATTCTCTCTCTAGTTCATAAAATACCAGATATATTTTCTGCAAGACTTTCACCTTTTTATCTGCTAGGCTAAAACCACGAGGACATATATCATTAATAAGGTATCCAAACGACATGATCTTCAGGTAGGAAATGGCAAACTGGGGTACTCCCCGGTTTTACTTTCAGAACCCTAAATGCCAAATGTTTAGGGTTCCATTTTGCAGTGTCGGTATGACATACTGCAACTGCTTTAGCTTTTGTACCGTCTTCACCCACCAAAGACACTGCATACACTTCGGTGGTCGTGGTTTTGTGACAATAGAAAACCGCATACGGGTAGTTTTGTTTGTGGCAAACCACGGCTCTTTTGGCGGCCAATTTCTTCGCTCCTTCGATCGTGTACTTCTGCAATGGAGTCGTCTTTCTAGCGTGTACCTCTGTCGAGATCGCCTTAACCTTGTTACCCAACTTAGACGTACTGAAGTCGACCATGGCCTCTAATGAAGTTGCACAATACTTCTCCTCACCTTCCACTCCCTTATCCTCACATTCGCTGATCGTTTTCTTCATTGATTCGGATTCTGTCGTGTCAGGTTTGACGTCGAAACGAGCGTATATTTCTGGAAGCGTCTTTGACGAAAAGGGTATCGTGTCAGCAACTTTTCGTGGCAAGAAAGTTGATGACGGGCCGATGGTTTTGGTGAAGTGTAAGTTCATCCCGTGGCCATGGTGCATGTCGTTTTCGAGGAAGAAAAGCGCAACGTTTGGATCGTCTTTCAGTTGATTGTCTGTAGCAGCATACTTGTAGGAAAACGGAGACACCTCTACGTGTACGGGCTTTTTCTTGTCGTGACAACGAACGACCACACCTCCTTTGCCAACGCTCACCTTCGTACACTCCCCTTTCGGTTTTGGATGTGGAGCGTGAACGTGGACGGATTCACCGCCTTTGCCAACGACACCAACATTGGTTCCAGGCGCATGAACAGATGCACCACCACCTTTGCCAACACCAACGTTGGTGCTAGGGGCATGGACAGATACACCACCTTTGCCAACACCAACGCTGGTGCCAGGGGCATGGACAGATACACCACCACCACCTTTGCCAACACCAACGTTGGTGCTAGGGGCATGAACAGATACACCACCACCGCCACCAACACCCACGCTTGTGCCAGGGGCATGAACAGATACACCGCCTTTGCCAACACCTACATAGATATCCATGCTCTTATCTTTCCGTTCATTCGGAAAGATAATAACAGTAAAATGAATAAGAGAGAGTTAAGAAAACTAGTACAAAATATTGAGTATGATGCATCAAGCAATTACCATTATTGAGAAGTTGAGTGAGTGATTTGGGCATGGGGGTATTTGGCAACACAGATTTCCAGTATGTTTCAGGAGCCACAGCTGCATGACTCACAATCACTGCCATCTGAAAACCATTAATCAAACATCAAATTAAGATCAAGTACTTAATGCATTAAGATATATATATATATATATATACACACACACACTTACAGAAAGAAAGGTGAGGAAGTGGAGGAACTCCATTAATGGAAACTTGGAAGGTGAAAACAATGAATGTGTATTTATGAGGAAGAAGAAGGCTGCTGCATTTATAGAGCAGGAGATATTAAAAAATAAAAAAATAAAAAACCAGATTGAGTTTTCAAGTAGATACCTGTGGTTTGTTGTTTATTACTGTTTGGTCCTTGGTCTTTAAAAACTGCTTTTTTCTTTAATGTGGTTTACAGTTCGCTGTTTTATTCTTTCTTTGACTAACTCTGTTAAACAACTCCGTTAAGTTAAGGGGCATTTTGGTCATATTAGTACATTGATCGTCTTTCAAAGTATTTGTCGAGATTGATTTTTAGGAGAAAAAGACGGAAACTTTTTTGTTGATAATATATTAGTAATTAACACTTAGATATGTAGAGCTTTGAGCATGTTTCAGTTCTTCAAGCATGAATCTAAATACTTTCTTACCAAGAAGATCGATCATTCTAGAGGACCAAATTAGGAGCGGTCGCAAAAAGGAACTGAACTACAGGATAATGATTGAAACACTGAACTCATCAAGACTTGGTCAAAAAACAAAACGACAAATTCGAACGTTTGAAATGCTTTCTCGTAAGCAACATGAATGATGCTTTACCCATAAGCTTTTTTAATGAAAAATAACAAATACACTAGTTCAGAACCAACTAGGATTGTCAACTCAAAATCGATCCTAGATGCTAAACAAGGACCGAAGTGATCCTTCGAAGGACCACAAATTTCGCACCATTCGGACCAACGCTATGAGCCTAAGGACTTCACCAATAACCAATTACGACCGAACATTGTACATCTTTACTAATAAAGTATAAGATTTGAATTCAAAATATTTAAATCACGTAGGCTGATTAATCCCCTTGTGGCCACGGAAGTTCAAATACGATGACTCCGTGCTATCTGCAAAACAGGTGGTCGTCGTAGGATTAGTCGACTCACATAACGGGTTGGATATCCAGGTTAATAAAAAAAAGTATAACAACTTTTAGGATAACGAGATCGAACTATGGCTAAGCTCTTCTTTTTTGAGTTATGCATAAGCTAAGGACTATGTTTGTTTGTTTGTTTGTTTTTTGCTTAATCAACTAAAGAGCTTATTAACTTATTTGCTCATCCATTACCGCTTGTTTTTGGCTTAATCGGTAAGTAATGGCTGAATTGGATAAGTAATAATAGATACCGTTGTCCACATTAAACCATGTTATTCCACAACCTTTAAATACATGATAAGTTCGGTCAATGCTCTTGCCTTTGCTTGGGTCGTATGCCTTCGATTCTTGAAAATCGTATAGCTTTGTAAAGCTCGAGTCTTCATTCAGCTCATATACAAGTTTTCCACTCATTTTGACTCACTTTTAAAGAAGGTTTTCCAAGTCTCGAAATATTTGCATACACCTAAACTTTACTTCCAGATGAATACACTTTGTACTCTTTGTTTTATACGAACCTAACCTTAAGCCAACAATTTAGAACCTTCTAGAAATACACCAATTTTTTTTATAAACCACCGTTCCACGTCCACGATCAATCAACGAGTTGATAAAAACGTCTTGACGTGCGATTTTTATCTGAATCCTTTAAATAAACGATACAGATCGACACACAAACGATGATATATGTATGAACTCTAAATATTATTATTGTTCAAACGTGAGGGATAGAAGAAAGGCAAGTGAGAGTGATTGGAAGATGAAAATGAAAGGAAGCATGAACATAAAAGACTTTTTGCCTCCAAATATAGATAACAAATACTTATATATAATGTGGTTGTTAGAGAGTTCATATCTTGTTTCTATTCACTACTTTAAAACTTTTAATTCTTTTCTTTTTTTCATTCATTCGAAAAATATTAAATGAAAATAGAAAACTGTCTGATTTTTATATAATATAATAAATCTATTCATCAAAAAGTCCAGAGGTACGACCTAAAACTTTGGCATGGCGCGCAGATTGAATAGTACGTAAAGTAGTTTATTCGACTCATATGGAAAGAACACTTTGCATAATCATACTAAATTGAAAACGTTATAACTCCCTTCAATCTTGAAAGGAATGCGGTTTTTTTTTATTAACCTGGATATTCACCCTGTTATACGAGCTGATTAATAATTTAATATTACATGTATATATATATATATATATATATATATATATATATATTAAAAATTAGATATTGAAGCTCCTGCACAAAATTTAAACATTTTATTATAATAGTTTTAAGGTTATATTTAATAAAATAATTTTATTATAAAAAAAAAATGAAAATTTGCATAAAAGTTCAAACATATTTTAATTCAACTCCCATTTTGTGTATAGTATTTTCAAAAACCTTCATTTTAATATCTCATGATATCTTAAATATTGAAACTAAAATACATAACAGGAATGGATTCATAATTTGTTTTCAAACGGTGACATCATTTAACTATAAGAAATATTTATAGAGATATTTTCACAACATTATAAATGATCTGTGGGTTGGTTTATTGTTTTTCATATGTGAGTTCATGTGTATCTTTCGTTGCAGCTTTTTAAAAAAATATAATAAATCTAAAATCAAAAGCTAAATACTAAAAAATGATATAACATGATTCAAATTCGGGTCTAACATGAAAGAAAAGCCTTACAAACCAACTTTACCAAGAAAAACTTGTATCTTTATCGTAGTTTCAAAATATATAAGATGACACACAACAAATTGATACAGTTGCACATTTCACGAACCTAAATTTTGTTACACTATAACGAAGGAATAAAATGGTGGCACGTGCCATCATAACCACTATATATTGGGTCTGTCCCTGATGCATAATAATACAAATTATGAATCAAACCTAGGTACATTGCATTTTTATGAATTCTCATATGTAAACTAGGTACTCTGAATATTTGAGATGTCACATCTAAGACATAAAAATAAAAGTTTTAAAAGTAAGTTACACAAAATAAAAAACCATGTCAAAACACGTCGTATTTTTAAGTAATTTATTCTGAATAGTTAACAGTTTTGATATAATTATTTGAGACAAAAATCCCGTAACTTCATACATCTTTAGCAATAATTTTATGTTGAGTACATGGTTTATCATAACAATTCTCCTTTGACACTTCATTGCAATTATATTACATTATAAAATTAAATAAATAGACATCCAGTTTGTATAAGGCCTGGTTCGAATTTCATCCCTACGATTCATTTATTATAAAAAAAACCCTGAAATACAAGCGTTGTTTTACTTTTAATCCTTTCCCTTAACTCCATTTATCCCCCTCCCGTTAAATGTCCTCATGGACCCTACACTCGAGGGCGGAATTTTTCGATTGAGAAATAAGGAAACAAAACAAACCCCAATCTTGCAAACGCTTTATCTTTCATTTTTATCTATCTCCCTCTCTTATGTAATTCATCTGCTCATTCTTCAACCTGACGGTGTTGTAATGTCACATCCACCATCTTGTCGTCATACAATTGAGTGGCTTCTCGGACAAGTGGAAGCTTTGATTATCGCAACTACAACGAACCGAGACAACCTTAACTAGCCTCTAATCCGTTTCAGTTGTGGTTCGGAATTTCATTTTTAATCTAATTCTTTGCCTCATTTGATCAGCATCCCCCTCCAAACACTTGTTTTCTCTGACCTCGTTTATACTCAAGATACGATGTTAGCCTGACGAATATGGTCTTGATGAGGTTTTGCATAGGTTGTCTTTTACTGCAACCACAACCACCACCACAAGCAGCGATGCAGGAAACACTACATAACCAAATAACCCATTCAAACTAGAAAAGAATAAGCAACAAAATTCAAGTTTCGGTTTTGAACTTAACCGATTAAGTTAACCGAATAAGAATAACCTTATGGGCCAGGCCTGTCCCATAACCGGTCCCGGTTCCGGTCCTCCGGCGGTTCCAGGGCGGGCCGGGCCGGGCCGGTTTGGCCATAACTATTATGTATGCTTATTCATGTTTAAAAAGTGGTAATATTTCAATAAGCCCAATAGGCCTATATGGCCCTGATACCCTTCTTTAATGGGCTAGTCTAACAGGAATGCACATATGACAGCCCAAGTTTTATTGGGCTATTCAAAAGAAACCCTAATTGCACCGTATAAGAACCCTAAGCGTTTACGGATGCTGGCCTTTTCTTATTTGGGAGATCTTCTAGGGTTTCGTTTCTCTTTACTTTCGAGACATGGTACAACACTCGTTTTGTTAACTATTTCTTGACGATATGTTTATGAAATTGATCGATTTACAGTATTGATGACTGTGGTTTTTGTTTTGGAATTACTGATTAAAGGGTAAGGGAACCGGGAGCTTCGGAAAGAGGAGGAACAAGACACACACACTGTGTGTGAGGTGTGGCCGCCGCAGCTTTCACCTGCAGAAGAGCCGCTGCTCTGCCTGCGCCTATCCTGCTGCTCGCGTCAGGAAATGTAAGTGTTTGATCAATCTAGAGTCATAGTTTGTTTGGTTTTTAAGAAACGTGTAAATAGGTGTGGCTTATGTCTATCGTTTGTGATCCATCATAAGATGAATCGTTGAATTTGTTGAAGATTTGATGAAATTTTGTGTGTATTGAGGAACTAAGCTAATAGGGTAAAGCAACCATTACACGAATTGATGGATTTGGTAGAGTGCCAGTCACAACTATGGTTTTAGATATTCGTGGTTATTTAATTGACTTCATATGGTCTTTGAGTTGCGGCTACATTGAAGCATTACGACTGTTGCCTGAGCCTCAAACTCGGTTCTTTCTCTTACTATTGCATTCGTGTTGATTGATGCTAATATGCTTTGATGATAACCGAAATTGGCAAAGTCTATAGAATTTCATCGTTGTATTTTGTGCCTCATTAATTAGAGAAGTCATGACATTGCTAGTATTGATTTGACCTTGTCTTCGTTTTTGGTTGGAAGTCGGTATTGATTAGCCTTTGTGCCAGAAAACTTGGAGTTCCATTGATAGTTTGATCTGCAAAATTATACCCATATAAATAGGCAAGTAGTGATTTTTCCATCATTGAGGTTTAAGATAAGTGAAAATATTGTAGTTATATCATATCGTCTTGCTTACATGGGGGTGACAAAAGTGGCACTCTTTTCAGTCACATACTTGTACAGGAGGTGAAAGAGAGCACCACCATGTTAATATTCGGCAAGTAGAATTGATTTATCATATCATGTAACAAGATGATACAAGATAAATCATTACCACCAGTATTTATTCTTTGTGGTTTGAAGATACTATGTGATTTAGGAATTACTCCTTTCGAGTGCAACATCAGATTTCTATAACATCCTTAATCTTTAATGTTTTATGATTCTCACTTGCTAATTATCAACAAACAAGAAATCATTGATCATCAAGCTTTTATTATTTTAAATTTGACAGGTCTTTCTACCTGGTCTACAATAAGAAAAATTGCTTTCTAGCCTAATATACTCATTGTTGTCCTATCACCTTCACAACATGAGGTGTGTTGTGTGCAATAGCGGGTATGATAAGTGATCACTGACATCTGTCTTAATATGACAAAGGTCAAAGGTTATGTTGGATGGTGGTACTCGGTTAATTTTTTGTGAAGAGAGAGTTTTTTTTTGGTAACATATACGAACTGATTGTCTGAGCAAGAGATGTCGGGTATGAGGAGCTAAGAAAACCCAGGTTAGATCCATGCATGGTGATAGGTTTCTACATTTTCACTGAATTGAATGGGGAAATACGAGCCTAATCTTGGTTTTGGAAAACCCGAAGATGAAAATGCATGATATTCTTGTAAAATATGTGTCGAGTGATCTATAGATTTTCTGGTCTATAGCTTATGTTATCTTCAATAAGATGAAGAAACTGTTAAACATTAAAATCTAGCACCATTAGAAATTATAATGTTCTTATCCCTCCAATTCTCTGTTGCATCAAGTTAAGACCATTAATGGTTTTGATACAATCTTAAACTCCATATAGATTGGACATGCAAGTGATAAAAATAAATTGGATTTTAATCTTTAAATAGGGTCTTTAACCATATGTTTTTTGGGTTCAGACAATTGGAGTGTGAAGGCAATCAGAAGGAAGACTACAGGAACTGGTAGGATGAGGTACCTCCGTAACGTTCCTCGCAGGTTCAAGAGCAACTTTAGAGAAGGTAATACTTGTTCCTATTCATCCTTATAATGATTTGAATTTGTTTTTTTGCTTCAATTCTCTTTGAATTGATTTTGTGACAACTTTTGTTAACAGGTACTCAAGCAACCCCAAGGAGCAAAGGAGCCGTTGCCAGCGCATAGGTTTGAAGGAACATTTTGATGTATTTTAGTTGAGATTCGGATTTATGTTTGTTTGCTTATGACAAGTGGAATGGTTTAATTTTGATATGGATGGAAACCGATACTTTCTATTTTAGTTTTGCTACTTTTCGTGCCAAACGTTGTTTTTTCATATGAACATCCCCTTGGCAGACATAGTTATTCCCATGACTTCTTTTTGGAACAAAATCTAATTGAGCTGAATGATCCAAATGCAATGATGGAACTTCATTTTCTTGATTACATTCAAATGGATGGTAGATGATTGCATGTTCTTGTTTAGAAAGGAGGGTTGGATTCACGTAAGACCAATCTGTTTTTGTGTGACCCGTGTGGGATCATTTTTTGACATTTGAAACTTCACAGTAAAACGCCTTTAAGGTA
Source organism: Cynara cardunculus var. scolymus (assembly GCF_001531365.2). Lineage (NCBI taxonomy): Eukaryota > Viridiplantae > Streptophyta > Magnoliopsida > Asterales > Asteraceae > Cynara > Cynara cardunculus. The sequence goes on along the minus strand of NC_037538.1, from coordinate 13,355,970 downwards.
AAAAAAAAGCCGAACCTTCACAGCGAAAATATTGTGAAGGTTTTCTTTATTGCGTTTTGTTGTAAAGTTTTAAGTGTAAAAAAATGGTCTCATAAAAACAGGTTGATCTCATGTAATCATAAGTCTTAAAAGGGATTTGGAGAAATATGAGTTGGCTTGCTATTTACTATTTGTTCCAAATTTCACGTTTTATTTTACTTTATATCAAAATATTAAGTGTGATTTGTTGTGCTGAATCGTCCGGATTAATCAATGACCATTTTACTATTGATTATTATTTTTATTTTTAATTTTTTTTCACCAAACCCAACACACAACATGCATTCTTTGCATCATTTTATCGAACACCTTGTGTACATTCACTCATAAAATCAAGTTATATAAACATTGAATAAAATACAATTTGATGAAGAGTTAAACTTGGTCCATCTAAAACAGTGCACCCTTTGCCTCCATCAATCTTATCCAAAAATTTGACACTCCACAATCTAAGATTTCCCTGGGAGTAATTTGATCCCATTTCACATCCTACCTACACCAGGTTTGAAGACCTCAACTTGAAAAGAAAACTTAAACCATCAACCCTACTACCCAGTGAATTGAAGAAGAACATCAAGAGGCGGTCTGCAAGCAAAGGGCAAGAAAAGCAGGGAGATACCATCAACAGCTTGAAGGAGAGAGGAGGAAGCAGGGGGCGACGGCATGGAGGAGGTAGGGCGGGCAGCTAAGATACAGTCGATGGAGAGAGCGTCTAGTTTGAGAAAAGTTGTTTGAGAGAGAAGGGTAACATGGACGACTGGGCGAATAAACTGACCCATCTGGCTGAATGAACAAGCCATAGATAGACTTGATCATTAAGCCACAAACAAACATCTATATATGTCTTACCAAATTCAATATCTACTTGAACTTGCTACTACTTATACATTCCATTAAGCTCATTAAGTCGAAAACAACCAGCGCCTTGGTTATCTATTACCAAAAATAAATAACAAAATCCAGTTCTGGAAATGGCATGCAAACTTATCTTGGTTACCTGAACCAAGCAGATAGCCCACAACTCTTGCTATCACAGTTTGGAAAAATTACAGGTTCAAAGCAACTTCAATCGATCTACATTCCCCTTTCGGTTTGCCTTTCTTAGTTTCAGCGGCATAAAATACGCTTTACTTGTCCTCCAGCAACGGTCGCACTTCCAGATTGAACCTAATATTAATCCACAGCATCATCGAGTTAAGGGATATATGAGGAAAATATGTTAAAACAAACAAGAAAACATGAACACCTACTAATACAAGAAGAAAAACTAGTGTACAGTAGAAAGGTCACAGAGCTATATAAAATAATAGACATGAAAAGCAGAACATACCAAACAAGAGATCCATGATAAGTTAATGCTTGAGCCAATAGTTACGAAGCTGAGACATATGCAACAGTATCTCATCTCGACCTTGATTGGTAATGCTGCTTGTCATGATCCAAGGTGGTACTCCTTCGAAGTATTCACTGATCAACTCCTGAAAGTCTTGCACGTTTTCTTCGGGATGCTTTCCACCATTCTTTTTCTTTTTCCGCTTGTCACATTTTGTAAATATTATCGTCATTGGGACCTTAGAAACAGACAAATAAAAAAAGAAACCACTAAATGTCTCATCAGTTTTCCTCCTAATAACACCATGACTAAAGAAAAACAAGCATCATTGGCAATAGGCAACCGTTCATGATAAAACATCAATAACTAAGGGCCCGTTTGACATAATGTTTTTGAGGGATTTGGATTTCGTGGAAGGATTTGGAATCTTTTGTGTGTTTGGTTTGTCGGATTTGGAATGGAATTGAATTCCATACTCTGTAAAAAAATTACAAAAATAATTAAATTACCTTTAATTAATTGATTATTGTAGAACAAGTGTTTTTAACATATTTTAGAACATTATTACAAATAAATTCTATGGAATCTTGTGAAATACCAACTATCCCACAGGAATTCTAAACCCATGTTTGAGGGATTTCAAATCCAAGCATTCCTTCAAACCAAATATAGGATTGGAACTGAATTCAATTCCAAATCCCTCCAAATCCTATCAAGTCCCGCGAACCAAACGGGACCTAAGGGGATTCATCAGAATACAATCACGTCCATCATCGTTCTCAAAGAAATTGAAATAAGGATTAGGAAAAAGATCAGCGATAGACGTTTTAAAGATGTAAAGTACCTTATTCTGACCCAGCCAACTTGCATATTCGAGGTCAATCTTTTTGGCAGGAATGCTAGCATCAATGAGAAGGAAGACTGAGACCAGTGTTGACCGGTTCAGAAAATAGTCTTTGGTGAACTTGTTCCAATCTCTTCGAAGTTCATGTGGTGCGGAGGCATATCTGTCCACAGCATAATCAATTTCAGTTTCAAATCTTAGTCAAGTAGCATTAAAGAAACAGAAGGCCTTTAAAAATACTGATCATACTATCTCTTTGATGGTTTAATCAACAATTTATCACATTATGGAAAGAACTACCAACTTACCATTATTGATAAATTAAGAGTAATTAACCATAAATCTTAATCGTACCCGTATCCAGGCAAATCCACCAAGTACCAACTGTCGTTAATTCGAAAGTGGTTGATGCATTGTGTTTTCCCTACAAACAAAGCAAAGCATGAAAACATATTATATATATATACACTATATATATATATATATATATATATGGATTTCTTCTTGTAAAGTAACAAGAAAATGGTTAACAGAAACATTTAGTTGTATTGTTATAACATCTCTAAATTATAACACAAAGCCAGTTATAGAAGTTCATGGTGATATGTATTCTTCTTAATCAGGTGTGTTCCAATTCTTCCAAGACCAAAGCGTTTGTAGCTTCTCTATGAACAAGTGCAGTATCAGGTCTCACTTGAATTGAATATTAACCACAAGGTCTTAGATTCAACTCTTCTTAATTTCAAGTCAAAAAGAACATATTCACTCTCATGTTAAACTCATCAAACTATTCAGCAAACACTTCTAGCAGTCCCCCAATTCATTAAAGAGAACTTGTTTTTCAAATAAAAATGTAATTTAGAACTCGGAACAGGTTGAAGAGGTCAAAAACATAGATCAAGTATTGATGTTGCACTTGAAATGTTATGTAGGTGGTTAGGAGGAAACGAGGGCCTCCCTAGTATTCATAATTGGTTTTACTCTTTACTCTCCTCTAACAAGGTCATTAAACTCCTCACTTGGGGAAGATCCTAATGATCTTACCTTGGTGACTTTCTTGGTAATGAAGGATTTTTTTTTTTTTTTTTTGCCATTTGCTGCAAAATGAAGGGACTAAAGAAAATACTCGTCTGGGATGCTCAAGAAAATCTTACTGTTGGAGATGTGCATAAAAGCCTCTCGTTATCATAATAAATCTCCGTGGCACTAGATGAGGAACCTTCTAGTTCCCATATCAATCGTCGAGCCAACTTCAACTCACATGGTGTGCACCCACTTAGCGCATACTTAGATTTTGCACTGTAACACCCTTTCCATCATCAACAATAATAAAAAAAACTTATCAAGACAAAAATATTAAAAATGATCTATCCATGATGTCAATGTTGTTAAAACTTCAACCGGATTTCTTCTACAATCGTGTGAATCACTTTCCAAATTCGATATTTCGACCGTATATGCCTRGYATCACGAAATCCGAATTGGGATAATTGTAAAAGCAACAATCTTGATTTTTGGCAGAAATCAAGATCAGAAACTAGAGAAAATATAGAGTGTCTTCAAAGTTCGTGTGTCTCCCAAAAAACGATCATCCGAAATTAAAATTCAAAACTGAAAACGGGAGTTACCAAGTTATAGGATTCACAATCATACCACAGAAAAATCAAGAATTTTCCACTATAAACCCTATACTTATATAATTTCGGGACCCCCGTTTTGCGTTCAGGGGGCGTTGCCCCCTAAATATTACCGGGACCGACTTAGACTAATACAAGCGTGCACTCCACACTCTCCATACTTGTTTTAGAACAAAGTTCAATCCCTTTGAAACACACGTATAAAATCCATTACACTAAATGTAACCGGTGACACTAAAATCACCAACAAATGTCTGGAGAGAACAAAATGGTCATAAGAGCTATGAATTGTGGCAAACCTCTCCACCACCAAACCAACTATGAAAAACATAAAAACATATTGTTCTCAATCAAAAGACCATGGAAGCCTCTCCTAAACCAGAAACCAGGAGTTTAACCCATATAAACCTCTTCCTTTACCCCGAGAAAAACCCATAGAAATCTCCTCATCAGATGATACAACAACTAAGAGAAAGATAGATTCTTTGTGATCCTCCCTTTCTTCACATTTAAAAATAGGCTCTTCATGTCAAATCAATTTAGCGGTCAATGATGAGTGGCAGTATAATCAATCCAGATATGTAGATAATTCATCTTGATCAAATGTAACTCTCATCATAAGTCCATACATAGTAATGCTAGATTTAGTTCGTGCATACACTCACTTATATGAGAAAGATATATAAGGTTCAAAGCTAGATTTAGTTCGCGCATACACTCACTTATATGAGAAAGATATATAAGGTTCAAAGCCAGATTCTACTTAATAGCTAACGTTGTCTCCCAAATACCTTGAAAACAGCTTATGAGCCAGAGCCTGGAGCCTAATATTTATGTGAATATAATAACTATCTACAAAAAACATGAAGGAAAGAAGGTGAGGGGATAACTGAGCATAAAAGAAACAGATAAAAACTCGATAAATGCACCAACACAAGTCTAGTGATCCTTGCGTTTTAGTTGAGCAAATAGGATATCATACCAAATTCACTTCTTCTTCTAAGAGTTTATTGAAGTGTAAATTGCCATGAAGCAGGAGCAAGATGAACTTCTACCATGATTTCAAGGGTACTCAAGGGCAATGAATCAAACTCAACAAATGAAGTTGGCCCGACCGGAGGAAAAAGGAAACAAGCTAAAGAAAGTACACCCATAGAAACAAGACAACAACTAATCCCCCATTCATAGAATTTTGTAATTTGCTTTATCTTGCTAGGACTCTCGGAGACAATAAATCAAACACATGGCGTGCATACCTGGCTTCTTTGAAGTAAGGGCGAGCTTTTTCCTCCTAACAATAGAATTAAGCAGCGACGATTTCCCAACATTCGAACGCCCAACAAGAGCAAACTCCGGCGACCCATCAGATGGGCAAGCCTCTGTTTCAACACTACTCTTAACAAAGTCAGCCGAAATCACCTGAGCATCTCTAGCATATTTGCTCAGCACTATGTTAGAACCTCTCAAGATTCTGGGAGGTTTTTCGGAAGATATTTCAGTCTCTGGAGGAATAAAAAGCTTTTCTTGGGCAATTCGTAAGGGGGTTTCTTCTGGAAGTGAGATTTCTTGAAGGATTTCGGGAGAAGAAGAGGGTATTATGGTGGATGTCGAAGAGAAGTGAGATGTTGCAACAGATTCGGGTGAAGAAAGTGCAGAAAGAACTAAGAGGGTTTTGGGTTTTGGAGAAAGGAAGAATCTGGTGAAGAGCGAAGAGGAGTGATGATGGATTGGAGCAACAGGAAAATGAGTAAGGAATGCCATTGTTGATAGCTTCTTGAATTGTTCAATTTATCTATCAAGAATCTACCCTACAAATATCTCTTTAACCACAAATTCATATTTTATTTTGAGGTTGAAGAAAAACCATTGAATCAAGGGGCATTTGATATAAGTTTTGAAAGTGGTTTGTAAGTAATTATAAACTCCAAAAACTCATCCTCAGTCGAATAGCATGTTGCGCGAATCACTAGTAATCGTCGGTCAGCTATACGACAATAAATCTGTTCCCGAGTACATTAAGTATCCCGCTTGGGAAGTACGTTCGCTAGAATGAAACTCAAAGGAATTGACGAGGCTATTTTTGAAAATGGTTTAAAATTAATTCGATAAAAGACACGAATGCGAAAGAGGGTGTATACAATAGCTCATTAATCGAACGTCTTTTTTGCATCGACGATGAATACAACTAAGTGATCTGTTGAAGCAAGAATGTCAATCTCTTTCAAATATATAATATGAATTTTCACAAGTGTAGCTAAAAAGATGTGTGGCCATGAAAAATGGAAGGCCAAAATGCCAACAAACATATGGAAAACAAACATGAATTCTCTACAATGACATTGTAGACCAATGTAAGTACAGTTTGGTAGTGCGACTGTTTTGGGTGCAAAATGTTACGGGGTCAAATCCTATCATTTCTACCTTGATAGTACACGATTTTTTCCAATTTGGGCATTCGATTTACGATTTATTATTCATGGACGTTGAAAAGATCAAATTATAGTTATTGGATATAAGTTTTAAAAGTGGTTTGATAAATACGTATATTTTCTGTATCATTATATTAATTGCATAGTATTTTATGCCTCTCTATATCTTTGTTTTCATTTTGCAAAAGTGTGACACTTCACAAAACCCTCTATCTTTAGAGATAGAGACAAAGTTTACGTATATTCTATCTCTAAATCCTATATCTGTATGAATTATGAAGAGTTTGTTTGATTTGGGCTGTTTAAAGATCAAATAATCAGTTTAATGTTACTCACATTAACACTGGTTATTAAAAGATATGAAAATTACTTGCATATATTTTTTTTACAGGTAACATTTTCAAATAATCAGAATTTATCAATTACACAATAAAAAAATATATGTTACTACTCTAAAAGTACGCCTTATACATGTTTTATTATCTGATTTTTAATTATTCAGTATCACATAATTATTTTAAACACTCACCAATTATTTGCTTGCATCTAATTCGATGACATTCATGGCCTTAATATTGGCCGATAAGCGAATAAACAAAGACGATAGTTTCATCAGAGTTAAATTTACATTAATTCTCGTTTTAGGTGACACTGTTTTTTAATTTACGTTAAAAGAGCAACATGCTTTAATTTTTATTTATTTTAGACGTCGTACATTCATCATTATAAGTAGTTTTGTCAATTTATAATATTTGTTTATATTTTACGTGTACACTAATATTATAATTTGATAGTAAAACCAGTTGTAAAGACTGATTGTGAAGACATAACGACTTTGTCTTGACAAAAATGAACACGTTTTTTTATAATAAAATAGACATAATTTAAAGTATGTTTGTTATTTTACATTAAAAAAAATTCTTATGGATAATTCACCAGATAGACTTGTGATCATGTGAGACAACTATTGAGACACGATTTTTACACTTGAAACTTCCCAGCAAAACACTATGAAGGCATCCTTCACAATGATTTTTCTATGAAAATTCGACTTTTTTTACCTTCACAACATTTTATTGTAAAGTTTCAAATGTAAAAATTATGTCATAAAAACAATCTTGTCTCTCATAAAACCAACCTTCACCAGAAAAGTTATTATTTTTTCTTAAAAGCCACATTTGTTTAGAAGCCTCCAAAACAAACATTTGCAAGATGTAGAACCCAAAAACAGGATAAGACCAAACAAAACAGAAACACGAAAGGAAAAGAAAGAAGCCCACAAAGAAGGCAAAAACAACTACAATCCAACAAAACCAAGAGCTGCAAACCCCAACAAGATGAAAAGCCAGAAGACTATGCTCCAACTGACCCACTTGAGACCCACAAATTGGACAAACTGAGTCGGAACTAGACCATCCAAAACTTGAGCAGAAAACCGGACCAAAGTGAGCGAAAAAACTCACAAAACAAACAAACTAGAGCAGAAAGAGAGCCACCCAGAACTCGAGCAGAAACAAAACCAAAACGAGCAAAACCAACCTCCGAGATTATGTGAAAACATGTTGAACGGTTAGCTATCCACTAAAACGACAATAACTTAATATCGAAGGTCAAGTTGCATTGAGAAAGAGTCGGCATTAGAAAACACCACTTTATTTCGACGATCCCAAATCACATACATAGCAATCCATATAACTTTTTGTAGAAGTTGAGGAATGAGAAAAATGCTAACCTACCAAAGGGGCTTTGGTCTAGCGGTATCGTAATCCTTAGCCTCCTAGGAGGTCAGGGGTTCAAACCTCATCAAAAATAAAAAGAGCGTGTACGTTTATTTGTTACATTTGCCATATATAAATATTAACCTGGGTTGTTTCTCTATTGATGTATTTTTGTGATTCAAACTCACAAATTTGAAACTATATCAAGTAAACGATTCATAATAATCTTTTTATTCCTTGTAATATTCTTAAATCCATAATTTTATAACCATGCGCTTAATCGAACCAACATCTCCATCTCCATAACCGATTATGAAAGGAACGATTTGGTCATATACGTAAACGGTCCAGTTATCCAAAGACTTGTAAAACCAATTTATGCCTTATTTAAATATATAATAAAGATTAAAGAAATAGTAAAAAAACAAACAAATCAACACCAGTTACGGCAAGTTCAATAATTTCAGCTGGCAACCGGTTATAACCACAACCATTTAGGCTGTAACCGGTTAAGGTTTCAGGAGGCAGGGACCAGGACGGGTACAGACCGGTTTGCACATTCTAGTTCGGCTCTCGTTCTAATTTTTTGAATTTCTAGTTCCGTGCACAATCCTGCTGGTTAAGACAAACAAATGGATCATCACACCTTTGGGGCAAATCGACACAAGGAAGATGGCCACCACAAAAACCATTGTATATCTTCTTCTTTAAACTACCGAATGTTGGAGTTTTACATTATTTAATCAAAACAAAACCTGCCTACAGTTTTCTCATCAGCAGAAAGCAAAAGGAAACAAATGAAGAGTTTTCAGCCATTAGAGATGGATGGATGGATGCCAATACCTCTCTCTATTCAATTCAATTTTCTGGCTCTGGTTTCTCAAAAAAGGTCTTCTTCACCCAATCAAAAGGCTGCATCCATAAATCCAACACACTTATTAGATCACCCAACCACAAATACCGTCGATACTCAAAAGTTAAAATGTGTGTTTGTTTGACAAGAGAGTGGATATAGAGATTTGTTCATCATTCAATAAAAGTAAAGGTTAAATCTTGTTAACCGAAAGTAATACCCATTAATTTATATCTGCCCGTAATGGGCAAACAAGTCATTTAACATGAAGAGTTCCCAAAGTAAGAGATGTTGCAAGTTTCATGCGAAAACTCCAGATGAAAAGTGTAACAATTTTAATGAAATGAAGGACATACTGAATAGGACTTGATATCAACCTCAGAAATATAATATAAAACCGTTGTATACTTCAGGAAAGCAAGGATACTAAGAACTAGCAAGAACAAAAGAAAACCTAAATCACATTATGGAGATGGAAATTTATCCATTTGTCTCAAGTCAAGTGTCAACAATCTTAACATAAATGGAGCACAGAACACAGCACTAGTACCACCCCACCCTTAAAAAAAGGTAAAAAGAATGGTAAAGCTTTGTGATTTCTGGGTGATGGCAAGTAATTCATGAAAATCTATAGTCAACTACGCTTATTGAGGGTAAAGAACCTGTTATTGTCCCATTCCTTAATAGGCTGAAACCCCAGGCATTCACAGGTAAACATACAACTACATGTTGTTTGAGCTTAAGATTCTACTATTGATAGTGGTAGCTATAGACAACATTAATGACTAGCTTCTGATTACCATTTCTAGGGCAGCTAAACCAGATGCTACTCCCTCCGTCCCAAAATAAGTGTCTACGTTTCTATTTATGTTTGTCCTAAAGTAAGTGTCCAGTAATGCACAAATATTTAAGAACTGTGAAGTGAGAGAAATTAAATATGGGTAAATTTGTCATTTGGTTGATCAAAAGGTGTAATAATTATGCATGTCCAAAACTGTGTCATTTCAATTGTGGATACTTATTTTGAGACAGGAAGTATATATTTGGGGGTTTTACTCTTTTCAAGTAGCAAACTCTTTCATCCCCAAGATTCACCTGGCTTCTAACTCTTATGGTCGTCATATGATTTGATAGGCTAGATTAGAGTGCACACGTGGATTGTCAATTCACATTCACCACATGTTTTGGGTTTTATGTTGCCACATTCTTTTTTTTTTTATTAACCTGGATATCCAACCCGCTATGCGAGCCAACTAATCCCAGGGCGACCACCTGCTTTGCAGATAACCCGGAGTCACCGCATTTGAACCTATGTGGCCACATGGGGATTATTATTCCTCCTTGGATTTGAACCTGGGACCTCCTGGTACTTTTGACCTTTGGAGCCAAACTCAAACCAATCAGGCACCACCCTTGTAGTTTGTTGCCACATTCTTAGTTCAAGCATTAGTAGCTTTTGCATGAAAAAAGTTAGGGGAAAACTTCGTAGCGTCTTGTAAGGTTATTCATTGATGATCAGAAGGTCACATGTATGAATCATGAAAGTAACCTCTTTGAAACATGCAAGGAAAGACCTTGCAAAGACTTTTCTCCCCAACCTAAAGTTTAAAGAGAAAGAAAGTATCATTTATAGTTCACATTTGATCCTTGAAGCCTTCATCTCCACAAGTGGTAGTTACGGAGATCCCTGGAAATCTTTAAACACAAAACTCAAAGTAATAACCAAACACCTACATATGAAATCTACTCCAAGGAAAACACCAACAAATAAGCTGAAGTGAGAAGCATATGATGAAGGAGAGGGCTATTAGGTTGTGGTTTAAGATCTAATTAAAGAGCCATCTCAAAAAATGCAATAAGTAGCACGAAAGAACTGCTTTACAGCTTCAGACTGGCAAATTTGGATTATTCAGAAGTTTCATTTAACTCTAAGTTGTTCTCATCTTTGCACAACACCCATATGTTGTAGCCTGTGGGTGAATCACATATGGTAATTGAATTGAAATTCTTTTTTTATAGTAATCAATTTTTTTTCTATCAATTTGTGTCGAAATCATCGTCTTGTACTAATAACTGATCTAATGGATCCGATGCATATTGTCCTCTAATATCCAAGTGACAAACAACATCACTTACAGGTCACTCACAACATTTGTGAGTCAGGCCAATCAACTCAATAGAAAGCATGACGCAGACAGTGATAAGACTGGATAGCCTTTAGATGCCTACCAAGGTAATTTGTGCTGCCAAATGAAAGTCAAATTATTTTGAACAAAATCTAAAAATGCTTAATTCTCTGAAACAAGCAAAAACATATTTGATACAAGTCTCCCTTTTGCAATTATGCATTTCCCAAGCCAATCTAAACACCCCAAAGAGACTAGTTTTGCATCCGAATCAAAACCCATCAAATCTAATAAACCAGATGCTAGACTTATACGCAATCAAATAAGAACATAGATGACCAACGCAATTGGTAAAGTGTATGGTCCTTAAAAACAACTATATTGTTGCAAAGTCTGAACCCTCAGATATGAATTAACATAGTATAGTTGAAAACACATAACTCATCAAAATGAATCACCAGCACAACTAAAAAAGTGGTCAACAGCATCTCCTTCTAAATGCTACTAAAATACAGGACAACAGGTAACTGAAAACGACTGAAATTCCAACCACAAACTGATGAAACGAATTTACCAGTCCATAACTTATACAAACCCTTTTCAAAGCAGAAGAACTTTCAGATATCAATTTGTATATCTAATATCTAATTACGACCTTAATTTTCAAAGGAAATAAGGTAATGTCTTATTCAAAAAACCTCAATCTACACCAATAGTCATCCCGGCGAGAGTCAAATATAGTTTGACACAAAAGCCAAGATCCAGATCTACCGCGATGCATACAACTCCCAACTCTTAATTACGATTAACACAAACAATTGCACCAAGCATAACCGAGATAAATCGATGAGATGGTAGCTTTACAAAAAAGAGAATTCCATCTCGATTAAAAAAGAAATTCAAGAAATTACAAATCAAGTAGATAAATCGAATTAATCAAACGATCAATAAATCAAGCAAATGAAAATCCAAATAGGGTGAAAAAATTGACGGACCTGGACGACCCAAACAGCACCGGTGAGAGCAACGACGCCCCAACCTACGGCGGATTGGATATCGACGGGTTGAGGACGGTTGTTTGGCTTGATGAACTTGAATAAGCCTGCGCCTCCGGCCATTGTCTTCGATGGTTGTTCGAACCTTAACCTAGCGAATATTGTTTTGGAGTTTTCGTTGTTTCTGCAAAATCGGTAACCAAGTTTCTTATGTCATTGCGTACCCTGATCAAATCATTTTAGAAAAATAAAATAAAAGAACCACTCTCAATAAAAGGGTAAATTGGTAATTTATTAAATAACGCGAAACGTGGTGGCGAGTCCAAGTCTCAAGTCTCGGAACCCATGACGAGGTCAAGGCGTGACTTACGACGACAAATTTTTATATCGTATATAATATTATATAAATGAATATATGTTTTGTACTATCACTTAATAAATCAATGATAATAAACAATTTAAATTAAGTTCCATATTAAAAACCAACAAATAAGACATTAAAAATATACGTAAAATCAAACATCATGTTATAAAAACCGTACGTTATGCCATGACATGTCTCAGACACAATATCGCGTAAGACACAAGTCTTGAGTCACGACGCGCCATGACGGCTACAGTGTTTATACCGAAAATGAAAAATCGAAGATTCAAATGCAATTTATTGGAAATTTAAGGTTGCTTTTACGAACCGTAAATCTTATGAACTCATGAGGCCTTGAAGAATAGTATATGTATTTTCAAACAAATTTTTTCAGGTTTTTTTTAATGATTCATATATGAATCTTTCTTGGTATTTCCTTCTTACGATATTTAGACTTCTTATTTGAACTGGTTCCTATATATAATATAATTTATAAATAATATATATTTTTAAAATCTTAACAAAAAATTTAAGAAAATAGTAAAAAGACAAAAATACCCCTCGTCTAATAGACTTTTTTTTAATAAAATTAATGAGAGGGGGCGTTTTAAAAACAAATTAAAAACCACAATGGCTATTACTATACTTAATGAAGTTTAAGGACCTTGTCGTAGTTGGGTGTAAACCACAACGACCAAAATTGTAGTTTACTAAGATATATAGATACATCCAGGGGTGTTTAAAAAAGTTGTTGGACCGGTCAAACCATAACGTTTTTGGCAGTTTGAGCGGCCTGGCGCCCCGATCCTGTATGAAACATAGTTAAACAGCTTAATCTGGTCTGGTATGCGGTTTGAACATTTTTTTGAACGGTCTAAACCGAATTGACAGTCAAAATACACATGTATTAATTGTAACACATATGTTACCGAATCACAATTACCGGATAATTCTTAAGTTCAATTACAAGTTAAATCTCAGCAAAATATGGGATACATGTATATACCATCAAAAGATAAGTTTTGTACCAACATTTACATCCAAAAATACCGAAAAGTGTTCATCGGTAAAACATCAACCCGAAAAAGTGACAATTATACAAGTACTATCCAAAAGTATAAACTACCATGTACCAGAAGATGACGATCCTTGCTTCCAACACGAACAATCAAGGGTCAAACAACTTTCTCTTTACCCTTATCTTCTTTTCCTGAAATGTTTACCACTAAAAGGATAAACTAACAAGGATTAGTGAATTTAAATGGATATCATGTGCATCGTATCTCATATAAGTTCACATACAAGGCAAGTCAATAAGTACAAGGGTCAATTCTCATTGTTGTCTTGTTTAGAAGTAACAAAACGTAAGGCAAAATGTGCCTTCAGTTGAACTGGGTCTCATATTGCACCACAGTCAAATCTTCTTGTTTAATGTCAGTGAACTCTTTCTCCAACCACTTCTGCAAGTCAGCAGGACAATATTGTTCGTGAAAAATGGTTTTGAAGCCTTCCCAAGTCAAAGTATTTCGTTCGGTCTCATCATAGACTGGTAGGTTGCGTCCCACCATACCAATGCACTGCTCACAAACATAACAGTCGCATAATTAACTTTATCCTCCTCAGAGACTTTGGAGATCCGGAACACTTTTTCCGTGTTCAGTAGCCACTCGATAGCTACAATTGGATCTAAAACCCCATTAAATTTCAGTTGCTCCACTAGATTTGAATGATTTAAACGAAGTTTGGGTGGAATTAGGTTGAGAAGTGGCACCCGTATCAACCCGCTTCCCTCTCATGATTTCCTCCTTTCGTCGCTCACTAAGAGCTTGTCGCACAAAATCGATAACCCGCTTCATCAATTATTCACCACAAGGAGTTAAAGAGGAATACTCCTCGAAAAGTGAATCAGTACCCAAGTGAAGGTGTGGGGTTTCAGATCCAATTGTAGCTAAACACAAAAAAAGGGTTTTGGATCTCCAAAGTCTCGGAGGAGGATAAAGTTAATTATGCGACTGCTACGTTTGCGAGCAGTGCGCTGCCTTTGATGAGAATTGACCATTGTACTCCTTGACTTGCCTTGTATGTGAACATTTCAGGAAAAGAAGATAAGGGTAAAGAGAAAATTGTTTGACCGTTAATTGTTCGTGTTGGAAGCAAGGATCGTCATCTTTTGGTACATGGTAATTTATACTTTTGGGTAGTACTTGTATAATTGTCACTTTTCCGGGTTGATGTTTTCCCGATGAACACTTTTCGGTATTTTTGGATGTAAATATTGGTACAAAACTTATCTTTTGATGATATATACATGTTCCAGTATTTTATTGAGATTTAACTTGTAATTAAACTTAAGAATTATCCTGTAATTGTGGTTCGGTAACCGGTGTTACCAAGGTGGTTTTTTTGGAAAATTTCCGACCGGTTTGGTTTGTCGCAGACCGGACCGCGAACACCGTGGATACGTCCTTAAGATCAACCAAAGAACAGCTGAAAGAACCCTTCCAAAAATGGGGTTGGGGCAAGTAAGGGGTTTATCATGGGCCAAAAGGCTGTACCAGACGATCTGGTATCACTCTTCACGAACAATTACATCCAACTCTTCGAATCATTTAGCACACATATTGATTCGGGAGCCAATTTCTGGAATCAAAACAGCACTTGATTCAGAAATGGTGAAAACATCTGGCATCGGAAACCTCCAGTTTTCATGGGATTCGCTCCTCACTTCGATTCATTCTTCTTCCCCTCACAAAGCTCAGCTCGTAAGAATTTCTTTCCCTAACCCTAATCTTCATATAGTATTAAGTTTATGTTGTTAGGATTGCGGAGCTTCAGTGATGTGCTATTCGTTTGAAATTATAAGAAAATAAATTCTGGATTCTGAATGTTCATAAAATAATGACAATCTGTAGGAATTATTGGGTCAAAATAAACAGCATTAAGTTATTTGTAGTAGCAGTGGGAGTAGTATTCATCTTTAATTATAATTAATTAGAAAGTAAGCATGCCTAAGATTATTTACCATTAGTGAAATTAAGCTTTGGATAGTGAAATGCAGGACTTTGGCAAGAAACTTTGAATTCTTTTGTCCTTGCTATGGTGTAATTGCAATTGATATCTTGGAGAGAATGATAAGCTTTTGATTTCCTATAGAAATGAGAACCTATTTTTACTGGAATATAACTTAATTGAGCAAAACATTGACTATGGAAGATTCTCCGTGCATTGAGGATTCAAAGTGCATGACAATCGGAGTGCACCTTCCTGCCATCATGTATATAAGCATATACGTGGAGTCACATAACGGAGTTATCAGGTAGAGATACTTTGTGCTGGAAATAATGCGGTGAACAAAATGATGTTGAGGATGGTTGTTTACCAAGTGTCCGGTAAGTGTTGATCATAAAGCAACCCCTTCCTTATGGAGTAGCATATTTGTGGGTTACAGTGTGTTGGTAAATAATATTCATTCTTATCGGGTAAGCACCTCTTACCCTGTAAGAGATGGTCGACAGGTTGTAAACAACACCTAAGAGTAGGTATACTTTCTACATGGCTAGAACTCTTTGGAATCTCTATCTTTTCTTGGAGTCCTATCTTCATCAGGTGAAAGTTTGAGTTCACCAAGGATCACAAATCTTTCTGCATGCCAAGTTTTTTGCCTCCATCCTATCATGAAGTAGAGTTCTTGATTGATTAAGATTTTCTTTTGGGTTATCTTTTCTGGATAGTGTTTGCATTCGTGAAGAGTTGTGGGAAGTTGAGAGTATGTTCAAATTCCATGCCAATCTCATCCATTTTAGACATGTCTGGGAATATTTGTGAAGGAACAACTTTGACACTGCTATTTGTTCCTGTGACTTCAGATTTTTACCTATATCATACTGTAAACAATTTTTTTTATCTTGAAACGTGTTTTTTGCAACTTGGACTTCAATTATAGAACCCATGAGTAGTTAAACGTGGTTGCTCATATTCGTCCATTCAGTTTAAGATAATGTTGTGTGATGCCTTTACATTTTGATGCTATTACTGATGGTTTACATTGGTGGTTCAAGAACTAAAACTCTCTTCATTTTAAAGAAAAAGACAGAGATTTTGACTTTAAAGAGTACTTGCAAGTTAGAAGTGGATGTGGATATTGTCATGAATTCAGTCACCAATGTCATTCTGTTTGTTATATTTATAAGCAAAGTTTAGTTTTATCACCTTTTTGTGGTAAAGTTCAAAATTAAAATGGAGGGACTACAAATTTTCTTGCAAGCGAGATGATGTATTAGAAAGCCAGTGTTTTGTTGAATCAGGCTATCGAATGAATTCATACTAATCCAAAAACTATTATGTACTTGGGCAGGTCCTGGAATGGAGATTAGAGAAGTTGCTCAAAGAAAACGAGAAAAACTGTGACACTTTCTCGGATTTAATACATCTTTGTGGGAAGATCCAAAATGCACAAACAGCAATGCATGTTTTTACTTCAATGGAGAATCATGGCTTAAAACCAACGTCTATCATTCTCGAGGCCCTAATATCTGCTCACTTATCTTCAGGTAACGTGATCACTGCACTTAGCATATTTCAAACAATGCAGAATTCAGAGGACCATAAACCTACTTCTCATACTTACAATTTGTTCATTTCGGCATTTGCAAACCTGGGAAACAGTAAGTCAATGTTAGCCTGGTACTCGGCCAAGATGGCTTCTGGCTATTCGGCTGATTTAGAGACGTATGAGGCCCTCATTTTAGGTTCTATAAAGTTAAAAAGATTTAAAGATGCTGATAGATTTTATACAGAAATGTTAGGAGCAGAAATCACGCCTAACACATCAATATTACATGGCATGCTTGTGGGGTTTTGTGAACAAAAAGATTTGGATAAAATCAGAGGATTTTTGAAGGGTATATTGGATTATAGATGGGAGATCAATGGGTATATGGCTGACAAACTTGTGGGGTTTTATTGTGAATTAGAATTGGTGGAACAGTTGGAGTGGATGCTAGTAGTGTTAACAGAGACCAATCCCAATCAGGATTTGGACATTATTTCTCAAATTCACAATGGTTTGATTAGGGTATATGCTAAATTGGACAGATTGGATGATGTGGAATACTCTGTTGGGAGGATGTTGAAACAAGGGGTGTCTTTTAGTTCCCATAAAGATGTCGAAAAGGTCCTGTGCTCGTATTTTCGTAAGGGTGCATATGATAGGCTAGACGTATTTTTGGAGTTTATTAAGAATTCGTATAAACTCCCTAGATCGACTTATGAGTTATTGGTTGCTGGTTACCGTAGAGCCAGGTTATACGAAAAGGTCGATTTGGTGATCAAAGATTTGAAAATGGTTGAAACAACTTGTTAGATCCTAGACCTCATATGAAAGAGCGAATAGTCCTCATCCTTTTTGCCTCATGGCTTGAGAAAGGTGATTGGTTTGTGATTTGGTGCAGGCGAAATTATCAATTTGTTGATCAGTTTGGTTTGTTTCTAAGATAGATCGGTTTAGGGGCTGTTTGTCTACAACTTAATGGTAGAAAGGAACGGAAACTTCGCATGCGATCACGATTGAAGAGGGACCTGTTGTTGGAGGCATGGAAGGTGTTCGATGAAATATGTGAATGAAAACTGCCCATTTTGACAATTTGTTTGGGGTCACTGAAAGGTGGTGTATTCAATTAGTATTTGACTTGTGATTGTGAAAAGTTCTACATGATTTGTGGATTATTTATGCTTTTTTGGTTATCTCATCAAAAAAGTCCCTCAGCATAAATGTTTGTTAGTTTCCAAGTTGATGAAAAATGAGTTGTAATCATCCGCTTGTTGTCGAATCACACATAAGAAAAAAAAAAGACTGTAAAGGGTAAAATAGTCATTTACATCATTCAGATAATTTATTCGACACAACAAACAAATAACAAGGCTCATATCAAGGCCACATTATGGTTAAACGCACGAACAGATTGGATCCTTGGCACTAGAAACGAGATAACCCTTCCAATCCGATCCTTTCTGGTGTTTTGCCGATCTCGACCAAGAACCGTGTCATCGTTCACAACCACACACATAGACACAAATCAAGAACCAACACTTCCATTTGACAAAAAATAAAACGGAACTTGGCGGCAGGGACACACACACCATTACGGTACATGGATCCATCATATATTAAACAGAAACCAGAAACGAAAATGACAAAGATACTAAAATGAATACGGAGATTCACAATTCTCTCCTTCATTTCCTCTCATAAAACTAGTTCCCTAAACGAACAATCAGACAAAAAAAGGGTAATCGGAGCAAGAGCTTTACACAATCAGTGAGTCGACTCGGTCATAAAGCTTTGATAAACAATCAGTGAGTCGACTCAGGAACGAATCATCCATCCCGATTTTTATGTTCTTTAAAAGGAAAACTTTTGAACCATTGTTTCCAAGCAGCATCCTGTTGCTGCTCAAGCCATGAAAGAAAGCAGCTATCCAATAAGCAGAAAAGATTAACATACAGAAGTTGGTACCTCACTGGTATGAATCGGAAGTTGCCCACTTGAACGATCGGCCACACGCCGCCTTCTAAGACCAACGCCGGAAGAAAATCCCGTTTCACGTCTTCCTTAACTTGATCAACATTTTTACCCGATGCTAAACCCATGTAAGTGAAGAAAACAAATAAATCTACAGGTCCGAATATGATCCCGTCGAGTGCTACTTTAGTAGCAACAAATCGCAGGGAGTTTGGTTGGTATAGAAGCCTTAACCTTAAAAACCGATCTAAACCTTCATACCTACAAGAACAAAAAAATTTTATATAAAACCGCACGTTTTTAAAATTGGAATGCTGTATCTTTGGCGGTTTATATATAGCAAAAATCCAAAAACGAAGCAAGGATACCACACTCCAGTTTGACATACGGTGTTGTGGAGCCGGCTCATGTTGCTTCACGATTACAAATTGTAGATATACTTAACAAAGAAGTTCCAAGGTCAACTTTTGAAGAACTTAACTTCAAGCTTGGTTTGTATAATATATAAAACTGAGCTTGAGGATGAGTGTAGAATTATAAATGAATTAGGAAAGTTTTATAATAGGTTATTATCATGTTTTATTTTAGGAATAAGTCAAGTCTTCTACATTTTGTAGGATTCTTACATAATCAGGAAACCTTTTGCATATATATAGGACAGGTTCAAATAAGAAGGCAAGAAGGGAAGATCAACGGAAGGTTCATATGTGAATCATTGAAAAAAATCCAAAAGTATATATTTGAAGATTCATATTGGACGTTACAGAGTATTCATATAGGTTCACATATGCATCTTCAAATTAACGTTTCCAATTTTATTCGCTTATGAACCCTTCATTAACTTTCCCTTCTTACCTTCTCACGAGATTTAGCTTCTTATTTGAACCTCTCACTATATATATATATACATACACACACAGAGGGCAGGTTCCATTAGAAACCTAAAATTGATTGGGAACCCAGAAACCGTCCACAGTGCAACATGTAGCATATTCATCATGAATATGGACATGTTATGCATTATGAATATGTGATTCATGATGAATAACACACACACACACATATACACACACATAGGGGCAGGTTCTGTTAGGAACCTAAAATTGATAAAGAACCCGGAAATTGTCCACAGCACGACACATGGCATATTCATCAAGAATATGGACGTGTTGTGCATTATGAATATGTGATTCATCATGAATATGTTATTCATGATGAATATTCATCCTGAAGGACACATGTCGTGCTATGGGTGGTTCCCGGGTTCCTAAACAAGAATTGAAGCAATTCCTCAATGCCTTCTTTACTCACCTTCAAAGGCTTACTCCAGAAAACTCAAACTTTATTGTGTATAAGCACATTTCAAGGATGAAGAATAGGTATCACAATCTAGATCCTCATTTTCATCATAAAAGCAAGGAGAGGCTTGTTATTCTGACTTTGATTAGGATTACGTCTCTCAAGAACGTTTCTGCTCAAGCTATACGCTTATTGCACATCACAATATCAACTCAATTCTTCTACTTAAGATCTTCCATTGTGAGATGTTACCATCTAAGGTGAAGAGTTATGTTCTTTAAGTGGGAGCTCTAGTTTGAGTACCTCTTGTCATGTAGGTAAGTAGGTCATGGAAGATGGAAAAAGATGCCATTGAAATAGTAAAGGTACTCTAGTCAGAATTCAAAAGGGATGGGCAGGTATTATTGGACTAATTTTTCTTTTCCTAAAGAAGGTGAAGGCACCTAGGACGAGGTCTAACCTCCATCATTTCAGGTGTTCCTTTAATGATCCGCCTACCACCTCTAGAGAGCAATCAATAAGCTCCTACACTTACCTATCATTCCCTTCCTCTTCGGTCCTCATGTTCAATCCAATTCACCCAATATAACTAGAAGCTTCCTCGCTTAAAGGTAATGGCATCATACAAGCAAAGAGAAAACTTCTATTAGTAGTTCAATTACTCAATATCATCCAATAATTATACAATTTGGGATTACATCATTTGCTATTTGCAAAGAAGCAAGAATCCTAACCTATACTTGGGAAACAAGAAGATCGATAAAGACCAAAATCACCAAACTACCCTAGATATTAGTAAGAATAAGTAGTCCTAAAAACACTATATATGTGTGTGAATGAGGGGGGGAGGGGAGCAAATAGTCAGCAATCACTACACAAATATCCAGCTACATAAGATGGTTGTACCAAATGAAAAGGCATGTTTTACAACATGTGTATGAGGTGCTTGTTCATACAAATTTGCTTAGTGAATGCTCACAATATCTTCCAGCAATTATATGTATATATATATATATATATATATATGTGTGTGTGTGTGTGTGTGTGTGTGTAGAAATCCCCTCTTATTAAATAAAAAATCCAATATATAAGAATTTCCACAACATGTGTATGTGGAAATCCCCTCCATGTGTATACACACCCAAATAACATTCTCATATGATCCGTTTGGCCATAATCTTGCAATCTCTGTCATTTAACATAAAGTTATTATTTAGATTAGAGAGAATCACTAACCAGAAGTGGCCAATTGGCCCAACAAATGCCATTCCAAATAGGCTTGTAGTAATCACTCGTCTCCAGTTGATCTGTAACTGTCTTTCTTCCTCCTGTTCAAATAAGGGTATATTACCATTCTATGTAGCATTTAAACATATTAACTTAAACGCTTGACTTACAGCTTTATAATTGAAACAAGGATAACTTTACAAGCACATAATCGAAAACACAAGCAACAAGGGTATAAGGCAATCACAAATTGTCAACAAATAATACAAGTACAAATTTAATAAGCCACCATCATTTCTTAGTAGTATACATAGTAACATAAATATCTATATGTTCGTGCTTATATTGACAACTAAAGATTGGACAAAAACACTTGTGAAATAATTTCAATTGGACAGATACCATTGTTTCACAAGGGATTACTACATTCCCTTATCGATATCTCTTGAAGTGAATTAAACAATCACCATTCACAAATGAAAGATGAAACAGACAAATTTGAGCCTCTGTGATTCAAACTAGATGCCACTACCTTTCCAAAACATGAGTTACGCACAACTAGACATCATTTTTCCTTTTTGTTAAAAAGTATAGATTTCTTTTCCCCTTTAGCGTTATTTCCTACTCAAACAAACCTCTAAATTATCACAAACTGCAACTAATTGAGAAGCCAATTAACATAAATTATCCAAAAACAAGGCCATATAACCAAAATAGATAGGAATAGATATACTCGCAAGAATCATCACCAAATAAGGAAGATATAAGCTCAATGTTGAACGAGTAGATAGCAATTTCCAACAATATGAGAGATAACAAGTAACTAAAGATCACATCCTAATCAACAAACCTCCTATCACAAATCACAATATTTCAAGAAGCCATTTTAATCAAAAATACCCTCAAGCTTCTTGCATAATCAATGCACACAAGGATCAAGTATATCCTCTCAATAATCATCCACAAAACAAGAAATACATATGAGAATTAATGGGTTAAATGCAAAATCACCAAGAAAAATCCGTTGTTTTTTCAACGATGGGTAACTGGAAGAACACCCTTTCTCTTTTGAAAGACAAACCAGGCCTGAGGAGCTGAAATTTTTGCCACCACACACTCACACATTTAATACCCAAATATGAGAACCAAAATCAAGACCTCTTCAATAAAGATTTTCCGAGGGGTTCCGTCCCCTTTTCCCAAAAACTCAGAACCTCTAAGTTAACGCGAGAACATCCCAATTAATTCAGCAGGCCCGGTTGGGCAACTGAAACTGCACCCTTCTAATTCATATTAGGGTTCAACAAAAAATTAAAATAACGATCGTTTCCTAAACACAGACACCTCTAGATTGTTATACATTTCAATCAAATGAGAATCCATTCAATACTTGCAAGATATATGGTCACAAAGATGTCATGGATATTCATAGAATCAAACCATCCAATCACAAATACTCTCAAGAACAATGGAAATACTTGGCAAGAAACACCAACAACAAAAGAAACCCTCAAATTGCAAAAACAAAAAAATGAAGAAAACTTACAGAAAGAAAAAGGGTTTTCTTTTTGGCAGCGGTGGCGTGAGTAACAGCCTGGGCAGCAACATCACCAAGTCCCCAAATCAAACCAGAGCTGATTACCTGTGTTTTCACGGGATGCACAGCTAAACAATTTTGATACCATCTCCAAATCCTCAACATTTCATCAAAGTTTCTAGAAAAAGAAAAAACGTGAAACAAATAAGGGATTGTTTCTAGGGTCGATTGAATGGAGAAATTTCAACGTATCAAAAAGAGAATCTAATATATATATATATATTATAATCTAATGTTGAGGCGACGAAAACGAGCCTTCCTTCTTGCCATAATACTAATGTTGGTGAGGTTTTGGGTTGTGCGATTTTATATGATTTTGGATAGGGTTCGCAGAAAATGGAATCAGAAATTTCAGACCTCCGTTAACAACGGTGGTTGAGATTCAATTTAGGCGACCGCATGTATGTTGCCATCAAATTGGGCTTTCGACCCGATCCCGAGATTCTCATCTTCATTTCCCCTTTTTAAGTTAAATGCAAAATTTGGTCCCTGTAGTTTATATAAATTAATGAATTTTATAACAAAAGACATAAATTAACGATTAAGGTCTCATTCGTCACTCCTCAATTAAATGCCTTTCTTCTTCCTCAACTTTCAATTTTGTAACGGATATGACCCCTCTCAATTACTGTCGTTTTTAAATCCATAAATTGGATTTGACTGTTTATTTGTATTGAAATATCAGTCATTTTAGTTGAATCAAAATACGCAGGTTAATTTTATATTAGAATTACATATCTAAAATTGTTAAACCCAACACTACTGGATTAGGGATGGTGATTTGCCCTGACCCGGTGGGGAACCTGGTTCACCCGACTCGAACGGGGACGAGGATTCCCTGCTAAAACGGGTCCCGGGGCCGTGGATCCCCGGTAGACTCAAACCGGGGACGGGGGATGTTACTCAAATCGGGAAATGATACTATTTATGGGGTTTTACCGGGTTTTGACTGAAGATTGCTAGAGTTTTGACTGGGAACGGGATGATAATCCCCGTACCTCCCAGGAACCGGGGGCGGGGGACGTTACTACAAACCAGGGCCGGGGATTACAAAACCCGCCCCATCCCGCCCCGTTGCCATGCCCATACTGGATTCGTCTCTCTTGCCCTTTGAATATCACATTTTGTTTGAATGCAAACAAATTACTTGTTAAACCTTAATTTTAGCAAATGTGTCGTGTAAATTAATGTTTTTGATGTCTGGTTCGATAGAAAAACTGGAGTTTTTAAGTTATTAGCAAAGTGATTTTTATTAACCTTTGATTTCATGATCGACGGAATGATATATCTGTTTTGAGTTTGTGTTATATATATATATATATATATATATATATATATATATATATATATATATATATATATAGGGAAGGGTTCAAACGAG
>NC_037538.1:13293745-13330833 GCF_001531365.2 Cynara cardunculus var. scolymus | reverse complement strand
GGTTCTCGTTTGAACCTCCACCTATATATATATATATATTTGGAATTTTACCGCTATCGAATGAGTTGTTTTGCAGGACCTTAAAATCATGGTTCAAATATACTTAAAATCAACGAGGCCAAAAGTCTTGCACATTAAAACAACAAAAATCTCTTAAAGTGAGAAAGTAATCAACTCTCAACTTTTTTGCATATTTTCAGAGGGCTATAGTGCTCTAAACAATGACGACCTACATCACGATGATAGTTTAGAAGTTTGGTAAAAGGATATATAGTTGGACATTTCTGAAAACATAAGATATGGAGCTAGAATCGGCATGGCTAGCCTTTGAACAAACATTTAAGCTCGAGTTTGCATTTCTTTCTGATTGAAATAAATTTTTAGACAAATAATAAAAGAATATCAATACTCAGAAGATTTGGTAGAACAAACAAGTGAAACATCAAGAATACTGAATTACGAAGAAAATAAATACCAGTAAGAATGTTACAGAATTAAGATGATTAAATAATATTGAAAATGATGTGAATAAACAATAATAGTTTTTTAATATTCATATTAAATTATTAATTAAAAAAGACAATTAGTTATTGGGGCCAATATATCACACAAACTAATATCACATACATACATGATGCACACGATTGACTCAGGTCGTAGGCTAGGTCGTCCGCAAACTATTGCATCCCCATACTGCGTCACATATGATGGTTGCTTGTTTCAGTTGTTCTCAAGTTTTTGTAAAATGACACTGTTCTCACTTGATTCTCCACCTGCAAAAAATATATTATTAACTAATAAACCGGTCTCACATTCTTAAACCATTTTACATTAACAAGATTTGAGGTTTACAAGATGATTGAAAGGTGGGATTATAATCTATATATCTTATATTTTTGAATCATCGAAAACGAACCATATTAATAGAAATTTTAACAAATCATAACGTAGACCCGTGTTAAGTCACTTAAGAATATGACCTTAGATGAGTTGCAACTCGATTTAGGGTCAAGTAAATCAAGGGCGAATCTCTTAATTGACTTGTTATTAATAAGGTATATGGATTTTGATCCCTTTTATTAGAAGATATATTTAGGCATATAACTTTAAATAGATTTTAGTTAAATCCATGACCTTTTCATGAGTGTAGAGCCATTTTTTTCTGTAACAAATTAGAAGGTCATGGATTTTTCATGAGTGTAAAGTCACTTTTTCTGTAACAGATTAGAAGGTCATGGATTTAACTGAAATCTCATTTAAGATTATATAACTAAATGAACTCCTATAAAACAACCCAATGATACCAAGTGTCAAATTTCTTGGCCATTTCTTTGATATTTCCTCCAAAAATATTATGTATTCCACACCTCCACAAGATAATTCAAAACGTTAAGTTTAACCAATAATCAAAGAAAGATAAGTAGGCAATTAGCATAATGAAGGGTATAATGGTAATTAGCTTTTGACACCAAATAAGGCATTTGTAACCACAAGGGTGGTGCCTGATTGGTTTGAGCTTGGCTCCAAAGGTCAAAAGTGCCAGGAGGTCTCAGGTTCAAATCCAAGGAAGAACAAAAATCCCCTTGTGGTCATGGAGGTTCAAATGCGGTGACTCCGGGCTACGTGCAAAGCATGTGGTCGCCCTAAAATTAGTCGGCTTGCATAGCGGGTTAGATATCCAGGTTAATCAAAATAAAATAAAATAAGGCATTCGTCAAACTTATATCTTTTCCTAAAAAAAGAGTTTATATATGAATATTGTTTCAAGTAATGGAGTATTGGCTAGATATGGACTATCAAATCTGTATATATGTAGGGATTTTTCATAGATAGATTCAAAGGGGTTCCACATATCCTTGACATGGTATGCTATCTGAGTGGGGGTCTAACACCATCTAAGGACTCGACACACTCTCTCGTCTCCATTCTTGGAGACACCATCTAGCCTTCATTTGTGAGGTCATGTTAAAGTCTCACTTTAGCTGAAGTCGGGCCATGAAATCTGTATGTACGTAGGAATCTCTCATCTCTTTATAATGGATCTTTAAAGAGATTTAAAAGAGATAAGATATCACCTAAAATCAAGCTTACTGTATGATGGTTGTTATAGGTTTAACGAAACCATGATACACAAACGTATATGCATAAACGCAACAAGAAACACAAGCTCGAGTGAGCAGAAAATAACAGAACGACCTAATTGTATGTGACTAATTGACCACAAAAATGACATAAAGAACATTGGATAACAACCAGCCTCATGAATGAATTTCACTTTCTGGTATACCTATGTCGGGTCCCTTGGGGTACGTTTGGTACGCGGGATAGGACATACAAAAATTTGTTGTCCCATGTTTGGGGTGACATCAGACTGGGATAGGACCGGACCTGAGTAGCACAAAAATGTATTTTCTGTCCACTAAAATAGTAGAACAAAAATCAGGAAGATGTATTAAATTACCTATATCAAATTAAAACCCTAAAACCTTTTACAATTCTTTCACTAGCCGACCTCACTCTTGACCGTCCAGTCGTTGCAAGTAAATGTAATCTAGTAGCTATGGTGCAACCTCTCTATAACACAAGTTCCTTTCTATTCAAACACACACACACACATAATGAACTGTTACGAAGGGGGCCAGGTCGGTGCATTTTGGTAATTACACATGGAGGACAAAATGGACCACAAGGGGTGAAGTCTAAACTATAAGTTGCAAAGGTGCCAAGTGTTGTAATTCAGTATGTGTTGCAAGAAGAAAAGAGAGGGTAGTAGAATTACCAACAAGAGATGGTTGAACTGAAGGACTAATATTTTGCAACTGTTTTGATTGATGCATCATTTATCTTGGTCCACAGATTGAGAAGGAACTCTGCTAAGAAGCCATACCAAAGTTGCACCAACAAGAGCACCAGAAAGATGAGCTATGTGATTAACATTCTGTAGAGCATTGCTACTGTTTGCAAAACTTGTTGAAGCTTGGGCTGCTTCCATCACCTAGAATCACCATGATCATATGTATTCAAATCATTTTATAATACAAACCAAACATTCTGAGAGGGAGGGGGGGGGGGAGTAAGGAAGAATGTGGCATTGTTTATTTAGAATGAAGGTTAGAGGAAATAGTAGAGTTTCAAGAGAGATTGTCCCAGAATCTAATTCATTTCTGTTAAATAAACGAGTTAAATCTTAATTCCCTCCATCCCAGAAGAATGTAACACTTCGTATTTCAGATTATCCCCCTCAAAAGTGCAGCATTTCCTTTTCGGGGAAATATTCCTTAACAAATATGTCTATTTGTCCATTGATATTGATTTTGATCCACATGTTTTCTCAACTTTGTCTTGTTAACGGTATTTTAGATATTTGATCATTCGTTAAGGTTTTTAATGAACTATATGTCAAGCCAAACATTGTTTTTTTTTTTTTAAGTGAATGATTAAGAACAAACCTATAACCTATTGCATGTGTGGTCCATGTCAACACTAACAAAGTTAAAAGATAAAAAACAAAAAGTAACACAGACAAAACTAAATGAAGAGAAGCAAAATATAAAAATGTTATTGTTCAGTTTTCAGGTTCAAGGATCAAAAGGGTATTTTAAAGTGATACCTTTTAGATGGGAAGCCCAAATGGGTCTATTTTCAAAGTTTAGCTATTTTCTTGGCACAATTTTTTCGTCATTGGGTAAATCGAGTTTTGGGTGAATTTTGTTGAACTTGAATTACTGTATTTTTCCATGCTTTGAATTTTCGTTTTTGGTTTTCTTTTCCCATACTACTAGCAACAAGATAGAAAGACTATGGTGGTGGTGGTGGCATTTATCAACCTCCGGTTCTTTACTTTACGAATTCCAACTTGCAGATGAGTGGTTGCGACTTCCTCTAGATCCTAATGATCATGCCTATGGCTATTTTTATTGAAGTTCCAAATGGATGCAACATCTTACACTTCAATACTCCCCGGTCCCTTGAAAATTGCAGTACTTCTCTGTTTGGGATGTCCCATGAAAATTAAGAACTTTCCTTATTGGTAGGTTTTCCAGTTGCAATTATCTATTTATAGATTGTCATTATCAAAAAATTAATGATTAAGAATTGGGTAAACAAGATTATTTTATTATGTCATTTACTCAAGCATATTTTAGGCATACAAAACCACTTCCCTACAACTATCTACATGTCCATTCAAATATTACTTTGCAGCTTTCATAGGAAAGAGTATGAAGATTTATAGGAAGAATACATACCCTTTCAATAACAAATTGACCCAGTATAAGTACTTCAAGGATCTTCCTCCAGTCAAAAGAGAGCTGCAAGAAGAAGAAGCAAAAAGCATCAAATCACATGCCTGGATTTCAAGTGAAACTTGAAAGAAAATAGCATGTACCTTAACAAGGACACTGATTGCAAAGAGACCGAATACTGCACCAGAGGCTCCAACAGAAACAGCATTTCTTGGGAGTATAAGCCATGAAACAAGATTTGCTCCAGCACCCGTTAGGATATAAGAGAGCCACAGTCCAAAATTTCCTTCCTCTTCTTCAACAAGTTTTCCTGTTGCCCAACAGATCAAAAGTCCTAAAACTTAACCCATACTAGTTGGATCTTTTGCTTGTCTAGTGGAGAAAGTTGCCTTACCGAATATATATAAGAAGAAAAGGTTGCTAGAAAGATGATTCCTGAAGGACATATTAAAACATACGATAAGAAAACTTGGGTAAATTTTTAGATCAAAGCACATAATTGCTCCCTTTCAGAAAAATGTTGAGAGCATTTCTCATCATTGGGGGATTTACAGCATTCTTCTCCATACTCAATGTTGAATATAACAAGATATAAGGCCAAATCACCCATAATTAGTAGAGGTCTCACCAATTAGCATGACAAAATGTGGAAGTCACGAACTGGTACCAAACAGGCAAATTGTGATACAGATACAAAGCTTTAATCTCACGAACCTGTATGAAATATCAAAGTTATCATGCAAGTTTGAAAATAAACTACCGACAGTAATCCTGCAATCTTTTGTTCTGTTATTTCTTTCTTTCTGGAGCTAAGAGATAAGCTTTTGACAATTAACTGTTGAGTAGTCCATCATTTAAACCAATATCAGCATTCTCCATAACTTGGCAGCAATTTTATCTTTTTTCTTTGTGGCAACTTTTTTTGGTTTTTGTAGACTTCTACATTTGTATTTTTTTTTCCTGTGTAAGCTCCATTTGGTGCCAACACTTAAGTCTATATTCTACGTGCCACGCATCACAGTGTATTACAATAAGGTAAATTAATTTGAACCTGAAATATGTGATCTGCTACATATACTCCAATATTAAGTAGTAAAATCCAGAATATCCCATTCACTCGCTTCTCAGGCTTCCTCTTCTCACCCAGTTTTCCAAGCTCCAGCTGTGATGTCATATCTAAAATTATAGAATAAACTGCTTAATTTCTTGTGTGTGGTACAAACGACAGTCAATCATCATCAGCGTAGGAGAGTGATACCAAAGTAAGGATTGCCTTTGCTCAATACGACCATTACTTGTTAATTATCATACCATCATACAAGATTTACTATCAACATTTTATACCTCCTATTAAAGTAAAAGAACTTAGTCAGGAGTCAGGACAACATAATTACTGCACCTTACACCATGATTGAATGTAAGAAGGAATATAATTGTGAACTTATACCTAATACGAAAATAACTTAATTGTGAATCCATTATCTCTGAATCTTCATATAATTTTGAAGGTAGCAAGAGGCCAAGGACGATAAAAATAACTTCACTATCACATTTTGGAAGACAACCTCACTGTTAATTATGAATGTATTTCACATTTCTTTGGTACCTTAAAAGGTTTGTCTTCCTTTGGATGCTTGCCAGTTATGATCTATTGGTCTGAGTTAACATTCAATATAGGAGGATCACTACGATCTTGGATGTATTTGATGCAATTCTGGTGACATCATGTGTTTCTAGATAAAGGTGTAATTTTGCAGCATTTAAAATGTTAGGACAATCTTCTGCCGCAAATCATATTTCTTCTCTTGCAAGAATCTTGTAACGTCTTGATGCATTCCTTCTTCCCAATTCGGATATGTTAAGGGCCGTTCTCATTTTTCTGGAGAATTTGGTTATTTCCTAATACTCATTTTGGGCCGAGGCTAATAGCCACTTATGATGATAACTCTAACCATAACAGTTGTTTTTTGTTTCTAAATTGCCTATAAACATTTCACATAAGAAAACAATCAAAATTATATAAGTTAGCTAAATCTATGGGAGATGGTAGAAACATGGTGAATCATGATCAGGTCTTTGGATACAATGGAGCCCCTCGATATCGATGACAACTGTCACATTGTTATGAAATTTCCTCCTATTTTTAATACAGATTCTAATGCATGTAGTTGATGTTTAAGGCCCTAGTTTTTGGGCTTCAGTAGCCTAATCATCTTGGATCTTTTCATCCAGACATCAAAAGTGATTGCCTTTCGATCATAATTTACTTTGAAGTTTCTTGGAACACTTGTTCATCCATATTTGTACAAGGAAAGCAAAATCTCTCGGTAGTATGATTCTCTTTTCTGTCTTTTAGCTGGTCACCTTGCAGTTGCTAGTAATGTTCATAAAGGGGTTGCATATTCTCTACCCTCTTTTTATCTTAATCTAACTTTAATTTTCATTTATTTATTTTTCAATTCAATGGATGTATCTTCACTTCAGCCAATGTCAAGACTTATTTTGTAATTTTGAAGGGTTTTTCCTAATTCCTGTATATAATATAGTTCTGTTCTTGGTACTTGTTACTAGAATTAGCCACACTGTTTATGCATCAAAAGAGCATCTACATTCCCTCCCGTTCCTCATAAGACCCGACTAAGGTTTAATGTAACAAAAGGCAGGGTAAACTTTTGAGTTATCAGTTATCAAGTTTCACAAGTTATAACATTATTTCTTTCACAAAAGAGCTATCTATATCTTGACTATGGGGGTCAAAATTTGAGTCTTGACTTCAAAATTGTAATTTGGAACTTACTGAGAACATAATTCTACCCACATTTTACCAGTGTAGACTTACAAAATGAGAGCAAAATCCCAATAAACAAAAACCATTCAATTGAGGCAGACAAGGTGTTTGTAAAAATTCCTCAATGAGCTGAAAGTCAATCAACCAGAATACTTCGACCTAATTCTCGGGTGTTCTTCGTTTCACTATATAAACAAACAATTAACCACCTGGATTCAAGTTCTAACCATCAATCAGGCTTCGGAGCAAGCAATCATTGAAACTTCATATATCATGATTCATTAAGTTAAACGCAAATGTAAAAATAAGCAGGTTTTTTCTAAACAACAAAGACTTGCCCGAGTCTTTCATCTTGCAAAGAAGACGAGATCGAGGAATCCCATGAATGAGAAGGGGTCGGTTGAATCTGCCGAAACTTCGAGAAACAGATTGAGGATCAATATTGAATTTGAGGGGTCGGTAATCAAGTGTCATAGGCATAACTTTACATGACGATGAAAAAGTTGAGGGATTGCTGAAAAGCTGGCCGTGAATAACCCTCAACCCCGCCATTGTTGTCAAGCTTAGTCTAGCAACCAACGGAAGAGAAACCCCCGCCAATTGTACTGTTTTCACTTTCCAAAAGGTTCTTGTGTTTCGTGTGTCGCTCGTTTTATAGTCAACGCAGGCCTCGCGAACAGGGGTGGGCAAAAATTCACCCCATACTCGGGTGTAAATAATACCTGGCTCGAGTATAATATCCTGATTCTATTAAGCTCGAACTCGACTTAAAAATCTTTAAATTCAAACTCGATTTAATATGTGTTTACTTTTGACTTAATCAGCTTAACAGCTGTTTTGGTTTACTTGTAAAGCCATATATGGATGTTTACTTGCGGCTTAATGATAAATATATGGATTTATTCGTACAGTATGGAAGGGATGTGTTGTTCCCGTTAAGACAAAATATTAACAATTATACCCCCAAATCCCACGCCTCCCCCTTCATTTCACTTCAAACCCTAGCGAAATCACTTCTAGAACGGTGTTGTGCCTCTTCTCCGACAACCTTTCTCTACTTCTCCCCATTGCTACACCTCTTCTCCGACCGACGACCTTCTTCCTTCAGTTTTCATCAACACAGGTACCAATTTTTCCGGTCGATTCCTCCTTCTAGCGCTTCCCTTCAAAGTCCAAACCGTAGCCACAGAGAAAAAGTTCTCCTTCCCCGTCGTTGCTGCTGCACCTCCTCTATCCCTGCTTGGTTGCTTCTCATTCGTCGTTGCTGCTCAACTCCTCCTTCGTCGTTGTTGCGCTACGACCGTCAACTTTGCTCTGTTCCTCCCCCATTGCACCGTCGATGACAGAACAAGCTTTGAGCGAAGAGCCGTAAGCAAATATAACAAGTATCAGAAATCGATTCTAAGCTACTGTTGTGTTTGTGTGGATTATTTTAGGTATTTTTAGGTTTTGGTTTGAAGAACAATAATTTTCCTGGTTTGATGAATAAACAGTCTTTTGTTTTGATTTTGATTCGATTCTTGTAGCAATAGCTTTTTTTTTATGTTTAAATGGTTTGATTATTATGTTTTGATAATTTGATGTTCAATTGTTTGATTATTATGTTTTAATGTTCAAATAGTTTGATAGATTGGTAGATTTTTTGTTTGATGAATAATAGATTTTTGATTTGAGTTTGATTGAACTGTTGTAAAGTTCAAACATGTTTGAGGGGTAGATCGGTCATTATTGTTATTTAGACGATTGATTCAGATAAAAAATTAAACAACAATAAATTTTTAACTAGATAGACAAATTTCATGTGTAGATAATTAACGCATGAAATTAGAAGTGATACAGACCATAGAGAATTAGAGATAGATAGGTGTATGTATCGATAAGTGATACAGACAAGTAATTATAGTTTTTCATTTCGTCCCACGTTTGTTTAATTTCTATTATAACATGAGAAGATAAGCGGGGTTTTAAAAACGTTTAGGGGTTGTTTACCAAACGCTTACTCGGGTAAGTGAACACTGAGTCATATTATCTTACCGGATGAATATGGTAAGGACCAAAAATCTTACCAAGTAAGAGCGAGACAGTGACTAAGGGGCCGTTTACCAAACGTTTGCCGGGGTAAGCGCCTACCAAGTCACATTATCTTACCTGATGAATATGGTAAGGACCAAGAACTTACTCGGTAAGAGCGAGACAATGACCAAAAGTTTTACCTGGTAAGTGAGAGCGACAACTTTTACCACAATAAGCACTTACCAGGTAAATTATTGCATACAATGTCGTTTCGGTGGGTTAAAATCTTACTCAGTAAGTAAGTGATAGTGTTAATTTTACCGGTAAACACTTATTGGGTAAGTGTTTGGTAAACGGCCCCTTGGAGTCTCAGGAGGAGCATATGCTCCCTTTCATCTCAAGTGGCTTTGCCACTATGTTATGTTTTTGACTGTCGTGTCATCATATCTATTTGTAAGACGTTCAACATAACGAACATTAACAAGTATTACCTATCAACTAAGATGCATTTGCGGTGAACTTGCAGTCGAGTACTTCTCAAGTGAGGGGAAATGATGTATAAAGTAGACCAATAATAACCACAAGGGTGGTGCCTGATTGATTTGAACTTGGCTCCAAAGGTCAAAAGTACTAGGAGGTCCCATGTTCAAATCCAATGAGGAATAAATATTCTCTTGTGACCACGGAGGTTCAAATGCAGTGACTCCAGGCTATCTGCAAAACAGGTGGTCGCCCTGGGATTAGTCGGCTCGCATAGCGGGTCGGATATCCAGGTTAATAAAAAAAATAGCCTAATAACTGGCATAAACGTTCATGGAATAGCGGGAGCATGACAAATGCATGAAAAAAAAAAATGCATAAACTAACAATCTTTCAATATTAAACTGTTACAAAATGCAAAATCTAACCTAGAATTCGCTTGAGAGGACCAGAGAAATCTATATATATATATATATATATATATTAAAGAAGAAACCACATGCAATGATGTGGCCTCTTCTCAAAACAAGAAAATGATTTATCTTTTTTCTCCTTTTCTCAAGCTTCTTCTACTTTAATATTTGTTTTTTATGTTTCATGTTCACATTTAAGATCATTTAATTATGTTGTTTCAACTTATTCATGTTCCCTCTAATAAGTACTCTTTTAACTTTCATTATTTCTCTCTATTCGGTTATAATTTTTCATCTTCTCTTCATGGTACACCTCTATAATAATCTCTCAATTCTTCATCTCTATTCATGTATAATTTTGTGGTACATCTCTATGATAACMTCTCTATTAATCTCTCAATTCTTCATCTCTATTCATGTATAATTTTGTGGTACATCTCTATGATAACTTCTCTATTAATCTCTCAATTTTTCCTCTCTATTCATGTATAATTTTGTGGTACACCTCTATGATAATCTCTCTATGATCTCTCAATTCTTCCTCTCTATTCAGTTATAAATTTGTGGATGTGATTTGCATTTTTGTTGATTTGAGGTGTTATTCAATAAGACAAATCATAGTATGAGTTTTTGCTTATGTAAGTATAATATTTCTTTTCTTTAGTCGAAGATATTCACATTAAAGTTGGAATTATGTAGGCATATCGAGTTTTTGTGTGTGGATACAGTGACATATGAATCCTTGAAGAAATAGTGTAACATTGAATAGAAAAAAAACCTCTCAATTCTTACTCTCTATTCAGTTTTTGAGGTGATTTGTATTTTTGTTTATTTGAGGCGTCATTCAATAAGAGAAATATGATATGAGTTTTTGTTAATGTAAGTATAATATTTTCGTCTTTTAATTGGAGATATTCACACTAAAATTAGATCGGAGATATTCACATTAAAGTTAGAATTATGTAAGCATATGGAGTTTTTGTGTGTGTGGATAAAGTGACATATGAATCCTTGAAGAAATAGTGTAACATTGTTTAAGAAAAAAAAAACTGTCAATTCTTCCTCTCTATTCAGTTTTTTAGGTGATTTGCACTTTTGTTTATTTGAGGTGTCATTCAATAAGAGAAATATGATATGAGTTTTGTTAATGTAAGTATAGTATTTTCGTCTTTTAATTGGAGATATTCACACTAAAATTAAAATTATACAAACATATGAATCTCTCTATTAATCTCTCAATTCAGTTATAATTTTGTGGGGATGATTTGCATTTTTATTGATTTGAGGTGTCATTCAATAAGACTAATCATAGTATGAGTTTTTGTTTTTGTAAGTATAGTATTTCGTCTTTTAGTCGGAGAATTCACACTAAAGTTGGAATTATGTAGGCATATGATTTTTTTGTGTGTGGATAAAGTGACATATGAATCTTTGATGAAATAAAGTAACATTGTTTAGCATAATAATCTCTTTTAATCTCTCAATTCTTCTTCTTTATTCAGTTTTTGTGGATGTGTTTTGTTTTTTTGTTGATTTGAGACGTCATTCATGAAAACAAATATGATATGAGTTTTTGTTTTTGTTGTTGATCGTTCTATTGTGATTTTTTTTTTCCTTTTTTAGCATTGAGTTTGGAAATTATTTTCTAATATTTTAAATTCTTAAAAAAGAAACCAAACATAATGAGGTGTTATCCTCTAAACATTATAAACCCATTTTTTCATAGATTTTTGATTTTTTAAAATATTTGATATATGTAAAAGACTTTTCCATCCCTATATTTAAAATATGAAATTCAATATAATACATATATTTTATTTTACATAATTGTATTAAAGCCTCTATTTTCAGGATTTTTTTATAAATAAACCAAACTATAAACTGTTTAAAACAAATTTAAAAAGTTTGAACAAGTCAAATGAAAAAATAACAAATCAATCAGCCTCTTATATATCTAGAATAGTCATAATACTAGCTATTATTTTCATTTTATGCAATCGCATGTAGGAAAAAAGTGGTTTCAATGAGGTTCTTGACCAATGTTGCAAACGAGTATATCATGAACTAATATAAGCAAATTGCAAAAATATTCAACAATTATATCAATATAAATAATAACACAATTATTGCTTGGTAAATATAAATATCTTATGAGAATATATGTAGAAGATAAATTGATATGTATTATGGTAAAATAATTCTCTTAATACACCTCATGATTATAATCAATATTTTCACATTTTTTATGATTTTGAATCAGTCACAAAGTTTGATATAATAAAATATTGATATATAAGACTTAATAATTTTATCTATCTATCTATCTATATATAATATTAAAAGAACAATCAATAATGATAAGTTAGATTCATATATCAAAGGTAATGTTGATTATTATTAGCTTAATAYATAAATGTGATCATCGACTCATTTAGCTAATTTCAATAAATTTTTAAAAATTTTATTGTCATCGCGCAACGCACGATGTCAAACACTAGTTTTCTTAAAGAAAAAACGAATTCTACTCTTCTAATAATCCAACTATGAAATTATATAGCATGACTACACGGCCCTTGAACTTTCCAAGAATTACTCTGATGCCCTTGAACGTTGGAAAACGTGAGCCAAAGTCCCTCTCAAATTCCCGTCCAGCAACTTTTCATTAATGTCCAAAACGAGTGCCTCTCGTCACGAAGTATAGAATCTTTTAAAATGCAACCTGGAAGCAATACCAAACAAATAAACGAGAGCCAACTCATTCACTCAAGATTGTACAAATACGTTGTACATTTCCACAGCGACTATCCCACATAAAGACCTTAGGTGATGCTACGGGGTTGTTTATTTACCTTTTAATAGTTCCATTAAGAGACAACCTCTAGATCGTCAAAAGATGAATTTTGTTTGATTAAAAAAATGTCTGCCTCTTAATGGTTTTAAAATTCTCTGAATGATTTTGCATCCTGGACCTCTTTAACCATTCAACGCGTTAATTTCATTATAAACAATAACCAAATAACTATCTCATTTTGTACTATATCATGAGAAACTCTTAATCATTCTGATCATTTGATCATTTTGCACCAAAACATTCAACAACTATCAAACAGCCCTGTAGTGAAAAATCTCATCAATCCCAAATCTGAAATCCACGCGTTATCAAAACGCTTGTAGCCATAGATAGGTGTGCTCACGACCCGGGTTGATTGGTTTGGAGCCGTTTTAACAACCCAACCCAATGTTTGCGGTTTGAAAATTTTCAACCAAACCCAACCCGTTCAGGTTGATCTGGTTGTGTTTAAACAATGTAAAATCACATAAAAATAAATGAAACTTTCCTTTGAAATACGACCGACCACTCAAGATAATATGCAAGTTCATCAAATATTTAGATATTACAATAAAAATGTTTAAACCAAATGATAATACATCAATCAACAACAATAGTTTTAGACGTTTCCAACCCGATGCTTTCGCTTTCTTGACGTTGAGGTTGGTCATGTCATGATTGTCATCTACAATTCAAAGCTAAAGTTAAGGTCGGGTTGTCGGGTTCGTCGGATTTTTTTGGGACTGACCCGATTCCAACCCAATAAGGTCGGGTTGGTCGGGTTTTTTTGGGCCTGACCCGATTCCAACCCAATAAGGTCGGGTTGGCTAAATTTTTTATCGATCATGGATCGGGTTACCTCAGGTTGGGGTTTTTTTTTCCACGTAAACTGGTCTGAAAATCCATATTTAAAAAAAAATCCAAATTAATGTTATGCAAATAAGTTTGTATCAATTCCAAAAGCTTGAAATCGACCTTACACGTGTCCAAATACACATCATAGTCAAACTATCCGACGGTTGTCAACAATTTGTGTGAATCTCCAAGGTTTAATATTAATATAATTACACATTAATTATAAAAACAATTTTATTTTGTATTTTCTAAAAAAAGTCAAACTTTATTGTCGATATATAATCTGAAGGATAATCTTTTCTATTGAAATATACAAAAGAATTATATCAAATAATGACCATGTTTTTATATTAAATAAAATGATACATTAAAAAAAAAATTGATCCAACGGGTCGATCCAAACCGACTAACTCGTCTGACCCATGACCCGTTGACCCTAAAAATTTAGCTCGTTCGATGACTCAATTTACGTCTTTAACTATTTTAACCAGTTATTTAATCTCAGTCATTAGTCGTTTCATCTAAACATGCACAAAAGTCAAACCATCCAACGGCCAATATTAATTCGGATAAAAAATTTATATCTTAAATTCTGACATTTAAATTCTTATCCATCAATCATATGAATACACACTTATATGTAAATAGAGATAAAGTATGAACTTAAATTAAATAAATTTAAATATACTAGAAGAGTATTCGTGCAATGCAACGAGACACATCTCGATTTTAATGTTTTATTTTATTCTTTGTTTTTGTCGATATTATAATACGATTTTATGTGTTTTTAAGAAAGCAATAATGATTTTATTTTTGAATAAAATATAAATTTGAAATAAAAAAATATATCAATGTTAATATCAAATCAACTATTTAAAAGTTCTACTTTTATGTAATTTCTTTAATTTTTTTTTATTATAATTTAATTTAAGTTTAATAATGAAATAATTTATTTTTGGTTTAATAATATAACATTTTATAAAGATAATAGTTAAGTATTCTGTTAGAACTCAATGATTATCCTAATTATATTTTAGATTTTTTATATTTAAAAAAATATGTTTATCATGTATTTGATTATACCTGCAGTTGGTAACACGAATTCAGATATGGAGCTTTAATAAGTTGTACTTACGCACAATTACTTGTAATCTTGAGTTTTAAGTAACATGCATTAATMAACAGTACTTTATGCATAAAAAGTGGTTTTTAAGAGTTTTTGTCAAATGATTTATAATATAGTATATATATATATAAGAAAAATAAATTAAATAAATTTAAATAATATAAAAATCTGACGTGTCTTAATTTCATTGACATGGTAAAAATAATATATAAGATTTTAAAATGACATATTTTTATTCATATCAATTCTGATTAAACCAAAGGATCTTTGGTCTAACGATATTGTAGTCTTTGGCCTCCTAGTAGATAAAGAGTTTAAATCTCACCGAAGGTGAGAAGAGTGCGTGAGTTTATTTGTTACATTTGTCGTATATAAATATTATTATACTTTTAAAAAATATTAAATTTTAATCATTAACTAAAAACAAATCAAAATTTTGTATTTACCAAAAAAGGTCAAACCCATCAAATTAGGTTAAGAAAAATGTAGTTGTCTTAATTAAAATAATACAATAAATGCAAACCCCTAGACCTCCTTAATTGCTAGTTTATTCCAAGTTCTCTTAATTAATGAAACTATGGATCTCATATTTCTCTCTCTAGAGTGATCGGAGATGAGAGAGAAGATGTCGGAAACCCGATCTCCGATGCCGTTGATGTATCGGAGGCATTCAAGTGGGGAGATGATGAACAACTTGGCGTCGGTTTCGAGCAGTCTGTTGCCGGCTTTTGGAACCATTGTTGGCGGGGATTCAACTCCTCTCAGAAAATATGTCATTGCACCCTATGATCGTCGGTACCGGTAAGTTATCTCCCGCCATAAACTTATTACGTTTTATATGATTGTAGGTTGTACATTATGCATAAAAATGTGTGAGTACTGCACGTTATATCACCAGTTAAACTATCGAAATCATTTCAGCGAATCTTGAAAACGTTTATTGAACTATCAAACTCATTTCAACGAGAGTAGAAATCTTGAAATCTTTCTTGAAATTTCTTTGTTTTTTAAGTCAAAATTCAGAGATCTTGAATTCAAGGATTAATTACATTTACATATTGTTTACTGGATCATTAAAAATACGTTTACGTGTTAAAAATGCATTCGTGAACAAGTAACGAAAATCTCGTAATTTTTTCCGAATATTATTTTTTATAAAAAGTTATTTCTTCCTTTTTTTTTTTTTAAAATAACCTAAATGGGCTTTGCTTATATTTGAGTGAAAGTGATTCTAAGTTTTCGAATTTTGTATTCAAATGGTTAATTATTTATAGATTTGAGTTTTCTGGATATAAAAACAACTGATCAGATGATTATATGAAATAATGTTACTGGTCGTGAGCTCGATTGTTACTTTATAACGAAATTTGAAAAACTAACGAATATAATCACCCT
The DNA here is from genome assembly GCF_001531365.2 of Cynara cardunculus var. scolymus. Lineage (NCBI taxonomy): Eukaryota > Viridiplantae > Streptophyta > Magnoliopsida > Asterales > Asteraceae > Cynara > Cynara cardunculus. The sequence goes on along the minus strand of NC_037538.1, from coordinate 13,314,689 downwards.
TCCTTCAAGTTTATAAGCAACGACGGTGTTCAAAAATTTTAATATAAATTTATAAATTAAAATCTTGTTAATATCGGGAGAAATAGATATATTTATTTATTATATTTTTTATTCTCTCTTTCTCTTTCTATATATAGATTTGGGGTTACGTGAGACAAAACTGTTTTCATGAGACAAGCGTGATACGATTTTTACACTTGAAACTTCACAACAAAATGTTGTGAAGGTAAAAAAAAAAAGTCGAATCTTCATAGCAAAAACACTGTGAATGTCACATTTACGGTGTTTTGCTGTGAAGTTTCAAGTGTAAAAACTGTTTCACGTATCTCACGAAAACAACTTTGTCTCATATGATCCCAAGTGTAAGTGTGTGTGTGTGTGTGTGTGTGTGTGTRTRTATATATATATATATATATATATATATGAAAGGGTTTAAACGAGAACCCCTGTAATTCGCGAAAACGCAAGAACAACCTATTAACCTCRTATTGTGATAACAATAAAAATTAAAAGATTTTTTAAATTAAAAATGAAATTAAAACAATTCAAAAAAATTGAGAGGCAAAAAGGTAATATTGGAATTCAAAGTGATAAAATTTAAAAAACACAATCACACTAAACCAATTAATCGGGATAACATAATGGACTATTATGGTTATCGCTTATTTCAACACGATTTGGTGTGATATGAGTGTGATTATCACACAATTATCATAAGGATTCCGCTCGGCTAGGGTAACTTAGAAAATCGACTACTGATTTGGTGTGATATAGGTGTGATAATCATATAATATCACTATCATAACATCGCACTCGATTTGATCATGGTTTCGATCGCTTAGGGTTAGACAATCATATATTTATCACAACGATTACTCATGGTTTCGATAAGTATGGTTACACTCGATTGATCATGGTTTCGATAGGTTATGGTTACACAATCACACAATTATCACAAGAGAAAAGAAGAGAGTGGAAACGAACATGATCAATCCAGGAAAAAAAGGATGGTTATAATTAATTAAAATAAAATAAACATTATAAAAATTACTTAATTACATTATTGCCCTTATTAATTTATTTATATTTAATATAAGTTAATTTATTAACTAAAAAAGTTTGAGGTTATTGGTTATTCTCGTATTCTTATAAATCACAGGGATTATCGTTTGAACCTCCATATATATATATATATATATATATATATATATATATTATGTTTAAGAATCTTTTGATGATACGTGCAATGCTTAAACTTGAAGAGAACAAGAATTTCTTGTCTATGCATAAAATTATATATACATATGATTTTTATAATGGTTTTAAATAAGTCGTTATGCACTTGTTATAATGGCAATGTTTGGCTTCATCGCCACATTAACTTATAAATAAGTAACTTTGGGAACACATATTATGTTTATGTGCGGTGGTTATTGATTTTTCCCGTCTAAACATGTATCTAAACATAATTTTCACTTACAGTTCAAATAGGTCTATTTAAGTGACATATGTCCCTCTACACGTTTATTTTCCTGTTTTTGTGGTTTAACTGAATTTAACTCTGAAGTGGCCTCCAGACTTACAACATAACTCTGGGAAAATTTCAGAGTTGTAAGTCTGAATTTAACTCTGAAGTGACCTCCAGACTTACAACATAACTCTGGAAAAATTCAGAGTTGTATGTCTGAATTTAACTCTGAATGTAAATTTGAATTTAACTTTGGAGTGGCCTACAGACTTACAACATAACTCTGGGAAAATTCAGAGTTGTAAGTCTGAATTCAAGTCTGAATTTAATTCTAGGGTGGCCTCAAGACTTACAACATAACTCTGGAAAAATTCAAAGTTGTAAGTCTGAATTTAACTCTGGAGTGGTCATCAAAACCGGGTTTAAAATTTCAAATTCGGATTTTTGAAGCATTTTTCACAAAACAATATAACCCGGAAAAAAAAATCCCAAGCTGACTTGGCAGGTCGACCCCAGCCAGGGGCTGAGCCATTTATTCTGTGGGATTATTTAAAACACTCTTACCGGTAAAACGCTTATCAGGCTCAAGACTCTTACCAATAATTCATTCATATGGTTGGGAATATTACATGATAAGATAAATGAGAGTAATTTCTCTTACCGATAATCACTTAATAAACGGCTCCTAACACATAACAACATTCCATTTTTGTCATCTTTTTTTAAATTACGTTATTTGATTTTTAACTGATTAATGTAACTTGTATATACTTGAAATAAAAATTTTAAATAGATACTGACATATCCTACAACATGAACTGATAACACTAAACATACTTAAATGCAAAATTTTATGTTCTACAAAATGATAATTTGTAACACCCCAAGATCACATTGGCATATAAACATATATTTCCATATATCAAGAAATATAATTTATACATCTGGTCTCAATATTTACAAAAGCTACATTACAAAGTAGCTACCAAATTTTTTCATAAAATTTCAATATAAAACTTGTATACATAACAGGTATTCAAATATAAAAGATAGCACATTATCCCAACATCCATGCAAGCATATATAAATTCTTCACAATTTTCCCTTCCTCTTATCGAATATTCAGTTGTACCCGACCTGTAATKCATATTTTGAAATACAAATCAGTGTTAGACCTTGAGGTCTAGTAAATCATCCATTTGTTTATTATTGCAGGGTGAATAATCTCCAAAACACTTTTATAAACATATATTTGTATCAATAACAAATAAACAACATTTTAATAAAACAAACATCTTTTATCGCATAAAAAAGGATGAGTTATTACTCAGTTATCGCATCAAATAACCAAACAACTCATTTAGCGCATTATGATAAAACTCATCGCATCATATAGGTAAAATCACAAATTCCTTGCATGACATGGATGAGACAACCCCATTTTCTCGCATCATACTGATGCGAGAATCTCATCTCATCGCATCACACTGGTGCGACATCAATATGATATGATAAGTCAATCATGTCGCATCACAAGGATACGACAAGCATACTCCTCGCATCACAAGGATGCGATAAAAGTCACACATCAATAGAATGCGATGACTCAAGTGATATATCACATTACACAGATGCGATAACTCAATGTCATCGCATCATAAGGATGCAACAACAGTTAACAAGTTGATCAAAACCCAGTTTTTATATTCAGTTGATTATGTCACCTTTATCCTAATATACACATCTCCTGATTATGTCACATTTATCTCAAAATATACCTATCTTGATTATGCCACCCTTATATCAAAATACCAATTATGCTAAACATAGCATAAAAACAGTTTTTCGTAAATTTCCCCACGTAAAGAACCAAACGGTTCTAATCCAACAAAATAAGATGAAATTTGTAAAACAAATTCACCTTATAGAATCACACAGAGACGCAGACTTTAAAATAACAACAATTCAAGGAATTTAATCACAGAAATCAATTTCTTTCTTTCCTTCTTCGACTGCTTTAGTTTTCTCGACTCAATAAATACAGAGGAAGTCTTCTCTTCTCCTTTTACCCACTTACCATCCCAATGAGATAAAACAACTTAATTCATAATACCAAACATAAACTAATAAGAGGCGGTGGAGGTTTTAAATTATTTTAATCATATTAACGAATTAACCCCCTTAACTTATCATCATTATTCAAAAACAACCCCGAACTTTATAAATGATAAACCAATTATCACATAATTGGCTGAATAACTGACTTATAAAACTAACTTTATTTCTGAAAATTCAATTTGGACATGTATTACTTGGATAATATTTGCTTAAACCTCATTTCACTTGATGAGATGGATATCTTTCTTTGGTAGTATGTATGGGTGTTTGTTTAGTACTTAATCAATAAGTTAGTGACCGATAAATAAGTCATTATTACTATGTCTTCTCCATTAAGACCATTTTTCAAACTTAGCGTATCTATTATTTCTAGATAAATAAACTATTGAAACTTTTTCATTTATAATAATAAGTTTTTGGTTTTCTTTTTAAATAAGTAAACCATTAAATTTTTAGAAATTGGTTATATGTACATTCTTTTAATCTAAAGAAGTTATTCGTAAGTGGTTGTGAATATTTAAAAGTAAAAACAAAAGCCTCAATCACTTCCAAAACCCTACACCACTTAGACCCTCACACCCAAGTGCCTTGCCAACCCCTCAGTCGACTCCTCATTGTCTGCTCTCCATCATCTTTGTTGCCTCCTACAATCGACCTCCCTCTTTTTGAACTGTTTTTTTTTTGTCTTTCGATTCTCCCTTTCTTTCAGCAATCTAATGTAGTATGTATAGATAGATCAATAAAGAGAACGAGTCGAGAAAAACCGGATCAAAAAGAGGGAGGTAGATTGTGTAGGTCAACAGTGACGATGGTCAGTGATGAGGCGTGGCAAGGTTGATTGGGTGCATGGTTTGAATGACGTAGGGTTTGAAAACAGTAACACTGATTTAAATTCTATATTTAACTTTAAAACCTTCATTGCCGGTTACAAGTAGTTTTCTTGGGTTAAAAAAAACAGTGACTTTCTAAAAGTTCGATAACTTATTTATTCAAAAAAAAATCAGATTTAATCACACAGAACGAATTATATTCAAAAAAAATATTTTAGAAAATTATTCATGAATTTTTTTTCCTAGGGTTTTATGACTTTTCCCTACTTTTTATACTATAAATTTTTAACAAGTAATTCCATTGTTTTATTGATATAACCATTTTAAGAGTATCTCGAAATCAAGTCCCATTAATTGATCACAACGATACATTGGAAATAGCAATTTGCTATCATCTCTTCAAAAGCATCTCCAATAAATTTATTATAATTTTTTCAGATAAAATTTATAATTCAAAATTTTACATTGAATCCAAAGAGAACTCCCAATTTAAAAATTCTATCGTGGATTACAGTAACATTGATTTATAACTTTTTAAAATATTTTACATATTTAATTTATAATTAACGAATCTTGTTATACTATATACGATGAAAACATATGTTTGGTAAATACTAAATAATATATCCTTAATTTCGTTGGGTAACCTCTAAAGATGGTACAAATCTATTATTTCCCGCTTAATTTTTCGAAACGCTTTAGTAGAGTTCAAGTTCATAAGATTTTAGACAAAATGGGGGTTGATTTGCATTCGATCTGTGTTCTCGATGTGATTCTAAATCTGAGTCGATTGAACAATGTTTCATGCGTTGTCCTTCAAGTTCTCAAATTAAAGAAGGTGCTCGAGGAATAATAAGGTTTTTGCAGCTTTTGGTGTCCCTAATCAGGATCTGGGGTTTGATGTATAACTACTCTCGTTTTTCTAGGTCTTTAATAGGTTAAAAAACTATGAGTACTGATGGTTTGATCGTGTTGTAGCCTTTTAAGGCTTGATGTCCTTTTTCTAGATTTTGTGCTTTTGAGATCAGTTGTCTAAGGTTGTGGTTATGTCGGTATCTAACTTGTCATGTCAAGGGAGGGTTGAGTTTTCTTTCTCCTTAAGGCCATGTTTCTATTGTTTCCATCATTGGTCGTGGTGGCGTTAAATAGACATCTTCTTGTCTAGTCCGTTTCATTGGTGGGGTCGGTATTTTCGATATCAATTTTGTTAGTGTTTTGTCTTTCACTGTGGTTTTTGTTTGGTTGTCCATTTTTGTTTGGGTTCTTTTCTATAAACTTGAACTTCTCTTGTTCTTTTTTGGTTCTTTTTAGTTGATAAATGTTGTCTTCCGAAACAAATACAAGACACTTAAAAGTAAACGACTAATTAACTAGCCTAGCTAATCAAAGTGATGGCAAACACTTACCGAGAGGATTTAATCCAACTGGTAACTAACCGAGTCTCTTAAATCAATGACCAGTACAGTAACATGTATCGATGTATAATTTTGAATAGTTTGATCTAGTCACATGAAAATACAATGATCTAGGTTGATATGAATCTTTAAAACCAAACCAGTAAATCTCACACGGAGTAAGGTCTATATGTGTGTTAAAGTTTTATATTAGTTTGTTGGAACTTTTTCTCTCTCCTCAAGAGCTCATTTAGAGTGTAATCTAACGGGATTTCAGATATTATCAGAGTACACAAATTTTATCATCACCTTTATTCCAAGGAGTAGAGAGGTTATTTCACGTTCTTAGATTCCTCAATGTAGGTGGTGGCAAGCATTTCTAGTGGTATTGGTTATATACTCGGCATGGTCATCCCCGTTTGAGCTAGCTTTCAAGAAGGTGGCTACCGGCTCTCTCCTCTATGTCGATTTGGCGGTCGACTTCTTTTTTGCCACTGATATCATCTTAACGTTCTTCGTAGCCTATTTGGACAAATCGACATATCTGCTCATTGATGATCATAAAAAGATAGCCACAAGGTACTATCTTAAATAAAACCATTTTGTGAAATGCATTCAAAACATGCATTAATGATTCTAATTTTTGTGTGTGTGTTTTTCAGGTATGTCACTCATATGATGTTTCCGATGGATGTGGCATCAACGCTGCCATTTCAATCAATATACCGACTCTTAACTGGAAGGCTGCACCGTGGGGAGGTCTTTGGCTTCCTTAATCTGCTCAGGCTATGGCGGCTAAGGCGTGTTAGCGAGCTCTTTTCAAGGTGCAAACCACAAAAATGATTTGACATTTATTTCAAATACGCGTTTGGTATGTGGGAGACAAAACAAAAACTGGTACGACATGCGACTAAGTGGGACAATGCACACCAAAATAGGTGAAAATAAATTTAAAGATATGAGAAGGTTGGGAAAATTACTAAATTACCCATGTCAAATTAAAACCCTGAAACCTTCTTACACCATCTACGGCCTACCTCATTCTTGCCATCCAGTCCTATCCGCATACCATACGCACCTTTATATAACAACATATAGAATAAGTTGTTGCAATATCATGGGTTCCTCCTGCAACACTAAAAAAAAGTACTTCTCCTAACAGAAATGCCGTATGTTTGGGTTAGAAATTTACATAACAATCACTTGTTTTCTGAGCAGGCTAGAGAAGGATACGCGCTTCAGCTACTTCGTGACAAGAACCATCAAACTAATATGTGTTAGTACTACTTTTACTTATTCAACCATACTTGTTAGTTGCTAAAAAACACAGGTTAGGAACTGTAAAAAAAATTATGATGTTTTCGGTAGAAAGAGTTTTAAAAAGGTATATCAGATGTACAACATGATCCGGGTGGATGTACTGGTGGCAAGCATTAGGGTTCTTATGTGACAGATATCCCAACGGGTAGAGGCAAAGCCTACGTACATCCGAAGTTCCTAACCCCCCCTCTCGCGGGCATGAGTCCTACCTCTGTGTGGGATATACTGAGGAACTGTATTAAGGCATGTTGCTAGACTAACCTTTATGGCTTGGATTATCACAGGTCACACTTTTTGCAGTGCACTCAGCTGGCTGTTTCTACTATTGGATAGCCACTCATCATAAACACTCGAGTGATACATGGATCGGATCTATTATTGACAACTTTGAGGATAGAAGCATTTGGTTGGGATACACCTATTCAATGTATTGGTCAATTGTCACCCTTACAACAGTCGGATATGGAGACTTGCATGCAGTAAATCCAGGGGAGAAGATATTCAATATCTTCTATATGTTGTTCAACATCGGCCTCACCTCTTATCTTATTGGAAACATGACCAATCTTATTGTCCATAGCGCTGTCCGAACTTTTGTCATGGTAAGTTTCTCTTAGGTTTTCTCTTCTTATGTTTGGTAACCGTGGTTGTCTAGACCAGCTTGCACGCACCTCAACTAATCAACATGGGCCCTGAAGATAACGGCCAGGAAAATCCTCGGTGGTCCTGAGAAGACTTGAAGCGGTGACCTTGGGGAGGAACCCCAAGGCCTAGCCTTTATTTTCCAGTTGAGCTGGTCCTCAAGGTTTTCCTAAATGATGATTAGGTTAAGCCATCTAATCTATGTTTATGCTACTATCTGCTACTGCAGAGGGATTCAATCAACGAGATCTTAAGATATGCAAGCAAGAACAGACTTCCAGAAGGGTTAAAAGAGCAAATGTTGGCACATATGCAACTCAGGTTCAAGACAGCTGAGCTACAGCAAGAAGAAGTTCTAGGGGACCTACCAAAGGCGATTAGATCTAGCATTTCCCAACATCTATTCCGCAAAACTGTTGACAAGACTTATCTCTTTAAAGGCATTTCAGAAGATCTTAGTAGGCAATTGGTATGATTCCTTTCTTGTATAGTACAACTCTCAGTGACTGGGTCGTTGTGACGTATAACATTAGTAGCATCCTGACCATGACATTTTACCATCTAAAAGTTGAGACTTTTGGATACAAAAGAAAGATAAGGTGTCGTTTACCAACACAAATTGGGTAAGCGCTTACCAAGTAAGAGTATGGTTGGGTAAGAGGTTTGGTCTGGGTAAGTGTAGACTGAAAGTGGTAGTTTACCAAGTGTGTGGGTAAGCCTGACTGAACCATTGACCAAGTCAGACAGCAACCCATTCCTGACAGGGTGACCATCCCTGTCAACATATTTGTGGGTCAGGGTGTGATGGTTAACAATATTCCTTCTTACCGGGTAAGCATTTCTTAACAAGAGGCAGTCAACAGGTAGTAAACCACCTGTGATATTCTTGCATGAAGCTTAAACAGAGGGAAGAAGACAAGCCAATACACTAGAAAGTTTGTTTGTTTTCATATTTAAAAGACTCCCAGAACCACTCATGGGTTGGGTGAATTTAAACATATTTCAAGCACCCCTAGTAATTCATTGGCAGTACCCAAGTGTGGTTCGAACTCATAGTCTCTAGTTTATCTTAAAAAGAATTTTAACCACTTTGGCAAGCTCAGTTGAGCCTATAATAAACTAGTGGCAAGTTGATAAGACATATTCGCCAACGTTAAGGTAGGACTTACAGAATAGGTTAACAGTGATCTATTCTCTATAACATCTGTTGTGGGTTCTGTTGGCAGGTTACAGATTTGAAAGTAGAATACTTTCCACCCAAGGTTGAAGTTATACTACAAAATGAGATACCAACAGATTTCTATGTTGTAGTATCTGGAGCCATGGTATAAATCCTTTCAAAACTCAAAATTCATACTTGATGTACCCATCTGGAATTTTCTAATACTCTATAAATTCCAGGAGGTGCTGACACACAAAAATGGAATGGAGCAGGTAAATTGTTTCCTTATTGGGCAACATATAATTGAGCAGTTAACTAACAATGTAAAGATGGAGCAATCTGGTTGCACATCTGGATGTGTTTATCCATCATAAACAGAATATCAGATGCACATTCATATCTGTGCATATCTTCTATACAATTTCATCAGCACAGATTTGCAAAATACTGACCACTTGTTCTATGTTTAGAATAAGCAGCATATCTAAAAATAAAAAATCAGCTGGCTAAAAAAAAAAAAAGACTTGTGCAATTATCTTGAAAGTAACCTTTTTCAACTAGAAAGTGAATGTAATCTACTGACTTCTTATTGAAGCAAAAACCTAGTCGAGGTGATGTACAAAGCTTCGAAGTCCAATAATAGTTCACAAGTTTTACGTACCATTAACAACCATATAGAGGCGACAGTTGATATTCTTCTGCAAGGTCAAACCTCCTTGTGTCTTAAAAAGACGTTTGCAATATCCTGGGTATCAAAACATTAGATAATAAAGTTCTGGACGGAACCATTTGTGCTGGAGCAAAATAAAAAAGAGACAACTTCAGAATTAATAAAATTATATGGTAAAAAGTAATGACTTGACATAGTAATACGATTGTCTATAATTCGACTAAGAAAATAAGCGAAATATGCATGCCTTCATTTCATGTGAAAAAGAATATAGCAGCAGCATGTTTACAAAGATGCTATGAGATCTTCTATAGTGATGGATAACAACATCAAATAGCTTAAATCTTGTATAGAAATATATAAAACCAAAATAAAAAAGCAATTTCCGGTAGACAGAAAAGAATAGATCAAAAATATGATAAAAAAAAGATAAAATTTGTGATTTGTATGTGAATTTGATGGAGGGTATTAACCAAAGCCCTTTCTACGTTTCAGTTCTTGACAAAACTAGGCCCAATGGACATGTTTGGGGAAATCGGGGTATTCTTCAACATCCCCCAACCCTTCACGGTGAGAAGCAAGAAACTTTCTCAGGTAGTCCGAATTACTCATCATCACTTCAAGCAACTAGTGCAGCCTCTTGATGGCGACGGAAAGACAATAATGTCCAACTTCACACAGGTTTTCAACTAGCACTACCTCATTCAAATATATCTCTAGATGGAAACTACAAAATTTACGTGTAATAAATCTAAATAATTTATCAAAACGAACATGCACAAATGCCAATTACTTCAGCCTGCAAACATGCAAGCATGCTTTTTGGCCATGTCGTACTGTTTTAGTTCTTTGTTGTTATTGCAGCCTCTTAAAGTGCATAATTCTTTTGTAAGCTGACATGTTTATTCTCAGTATCTGAGGGACTTAAAGAAGGAGGTGCAAGAAGAGTTGCCATTCTTGACAGATCTCTTATTGGACTTGAATATTGAGGTAATAATTCCTATTGAACCCTATTAGAGTCATATGCTACTAGATTGTATTTACAATTTGATTGCATCATCGAAGATGCTAACTTAGTGGATGAATCTACATAAAATAAGGGGAATTCAGTGTTTCAACATAATTGATTCCACTTTTGGTTTATTTAAGTAGCTCATAGTGCAACTCAGTGTAGTGCATGGGCTAATACACAAGGAGAAACATACATAAGGTAAGCATATTATCTGCAAGCCAGGCAACTAGAACATCTTTGCTTAGCTATTATAAGCATAATTTGTTATTAAGTTTAGCAATAATCACACATTTATGGTATCTCTACACGATTATTATCCTCATTCATTTCAACAAAGTGCGCGTCATTTAAAAATATTAAGTCTTGTTTTAGGGACTTCTCTAGTATTTAACAGAAATATTTCTGTGTACGATACATGAAAGGAATAGATCCGATATATGTTGGTTGTTGACTCATTGCCTCTGTATCAATGTGAACGCTTTTAGGAAAAATTCTTCACAAGGCTTTAGTTTCTGCTTCTTTAAGAACCTACCATATCCGACTCATGAAGAACTAAAAAACTCCCAAGAAAATGATGTGGCATAGGAAGCATAAGCAAGAAAAAATGATCATGAAAGCTGAATATAAGTATACATGTATTCATATAACTTGGAATTAATTAAAAGTCTTGCTGAAGTGAAAGACATCTTCTGCCTTATTTTAAAGCTATTTAATTATTAGTGTTCAGTGTACAATAGAGCCCAATTAGCCATTCTTCTCTATATTTATTCGTAGGATGTTGCTATAATATTGTCAAATGAAAGCTAACATTTCTCTTTACATCCCCATTGCAGCAAACCACACCAGTTGATGAATCACAAAACCATGAAGCATCAAATTATGGCCGAGAAGATGGAGAAGGTCGGTGATCTTCAATATACTTCACCACAAAGATAAATAAGAAGAGCAACTAAAGGAACTATCAGAAAAACTTACAATATTCTGAGAGGATATACTCTCACTGTAGGGTGGATAAAAGTATCTTGACAAGCAATTCAATGATCCATATTTTTACAACCCTAGTCTCAATACCACAGTTTTCACTTGAATATAAATTTTCCTTTCTCTGAGTGCTAAGTGTACAAAGTGGTGTCAGAAGCCAGACAATTTTGTCCACGTTCTAAAACAAATAATACAATAAACAAGTTAATGATATTATTTGCAGGAACACCCACTTCTGTACTCTCAAACGCAATTCCTGTGAGGGTGGTAATCCATGGCCATCATCCACATGAGGAAACAACAGACGGCAAAAGGACAGGAAAACTTGTGCACCTTCCAGACTCAATAGAGGACCTTTTCAACTTAGCAGGTAAGCTATCCAGCTGCAACTATGCATTTTATGGTAAAACATATTATTTATTGGAATGTCATTTAGACTTTTAGATTGTAAGTGCCTAATGTGGAATTGAGAGCAATGGATTTCCTATTTATAAAAGATATCTTCTTCAATTTATGAAGTTTCCAACCCTAGTTATGTTGTCATGCAGAGAAGAAGTTCGGGAAAAGAGGAACTACTATTCTCATGGCTGATGCATCTCAAGTGGAAGATCTTAATGCTTTAAGAGAGAATGACCACCTGTTTATATTTTGAATACATGAAAATAAAATATCCAAGTTTTTTTTCCAGAAAAGACAGTTGCATTAACTTCTATAAAATTAATTATAAACAGAATCTTGTCTACAGAAAATATTTGGAATGTAAGATCAAGAACTATGGAATCCAGTGACCTATTATATGCCTTGTTACACACAATTTTCACAAGTTTTAAGTTAGCAAAGATAAGTGTTTACTGGAATTTTAGCTACTCTCCCTGTTGTTGAGCATGTCTAAAACAGAGTAAGCTGCTTTCTGGAAACGCTCTTTCTCTTCTTCTAAAGTTCTTTTCCTCTCAAGAGCAGAATCTTTGCATTTCTCGATGTCTTCTATTATTCCAGCCGAGCTTTGGTCAATTTCACTGTGTATGAAAGAAATAGGTACAAAGACCACGAAAACAGAAAGACGGTCTCATGAATATAATCATTCACATAGGCTAAAATATAGTAGCCACCAAGATCATGTGGTTAATTATATTGGACTATGAGAAAGCCTTCAGAAAAGTCTGCTTGGGGGTGGTGAAGAGAGTGTAAGAGTTTAGAAATGAATATTGTGATGCATGAGGACAAAGTGGTTATGTATGAATGGTGAATTCAGATGCTAGGGTGCAAAAGTTCACTTGGCCAAATGTTTCATACAAAAGAGTGGAATGAAATAATTAGGAAAAAGCAACATCCTCAGCAAGAAGCTTTTTCACAATTAAATTGAATGACTTAGAAAAATACAACGATGTTAATATTGATTGAACAACTCCGTTTACTCACGTAATCATCTTAAGCATATTATCCATTGCAGCTTGAACTTGCTGAGAAAGCTCTGCACACGAATGACCAAGTTATTAAATGAGATGGAAACACAAGTACAGAACCATTCGTATTAGTTGGAATAAAGCTTCTAGATTGAAAAAATCCGATAGGACCACATCAAAATTTATATTATTCATTACAAACAAGAAAGTAGATTTTAACTTACAAACGCATCTTATCAGATTGGCAAGCTAATCAAGAGGCGGAAACTAATAAAAAAACCATTTCTAAGTTAGAAAAGCATAAAAGAGCACGTCTACCAAATGTAGTGTGTATGTGGTGTGCCAACAAACACTACATCTATAACTATTGCTATTATATTAACAATACAACAAATAAATTCAAGCAGCACCTCTGAGAATGAAACATTGGATATTTGTATCGTTTCTAACTTAGTCCCTATTTTCAAATAAGATCCTACATTTAGTGCAGGAATTTCTGTCACCGGAAAGTCTCACTGGATCAATGTCAGCTTTGAGTAATCCAAACATTTGTGATAATCCAATGCCTCAAAAATCTGGCACAGCAAAGCACTCTCCGAGGGCATCATATGTATCATTTTTTGGTAAGAATATCCATAGTAACATCCCTCTATATCTAAGAAGAGATATCTACTTCACTAGCGCCATTGACATCTCAATAGAAATCGCACTTGCAATTTGTACAACACTTTTTCATAAAATAGACTTGTAGCGGGATTTGAACAAAATGAACTAAAAATTACGCTAGTCTAAATGCTTAACCAACTAGAATCAACATTCAATGCAAATAATTGTACTATAGAGAATAAGAACAGCAGAGCAGGGAGTTCTCGCTATCATCGTAACACACAATCAACTACCTGCTGTCGTATGTTAAATAAATTCTACAAAAAAGCAGAATGTTGTTCACAGAATTTTGTTGTCTAAGCAGATATGAAATACTTATCAACAAATTAGGTTCGCATCATGCAAATTCACTCGAATTTGACATAGAACACTCGTGGATTCAAAATTAATTACTGATAATCAATATACATTTGCGCTTAGAGAGTGAGGATTACCGTAGACAACGGTGGAGAGAGGAGATTGTGCGTCGGAAAGTGGAAGAAGTTGCGTATTATCGGCGTGAGAAGGCCGCGGTAAAGAGGACGCCATTAAAGCTTGATCGATAGATTTGAATTCTCAGGCGCTCTCCTTGTTTCTGCTTTTAAATGTTGCCGCCGTTTCTTAGACCACCAGACCAAACAGGCCCGGCCCAAACGAACACCATAACCTGGGCTGGGCCCAGCTGACCACCACCGAAACCGGCCCGCTCCAGGGCCAATATAGCCCCTGAACCTTTCAGCTTGATCCCAGTTAGTGGTGGCCAAAACCCAGTCCCGGCTCAGACCGGGCCGGTCCTGATCGGTCCCAAGGTTGTACATAGCCGGCCATATTCGGTCTTGGTCCCGGTTGAAAAGGTGAATACCGGTCAAGCCATTCTATAATCGGTTATGGGGTCTTGATATTAAAAAAATTAATTTTTTTAAGGATATATGTTTTTAATACGTTATTAAATTTATCGTATCCGTTACTCAAATACACTTTAAAAATATGTTTTATTATAATTAAAATTACATTGTCTAACAAATTGAGAACTTGGTATGTTAATCTCTCAACCAAAACACATATTTATAATGTTTTAAGGCCAAAAGCTACAAAAAAAACGTCTCCCTAACGGCTCTTTTTTTTTTTGAAATTTCGGGACAGGCCGGGCCTTAATCAGTCTAATAACCGGTCTCAGTCCCATAAATCCGACAAAATGCATAACCGGTCGTAACCGGCGGTCCCATATCCGGTCCTCACCAGTCCCGGTTTCGGTCCTCCGACAGTCCCAGGCTGGGTCGGGCCGGTTTGGCCATCACTAGTACTCCCAATTCAATACTTTTTTCTGAAAATCAGTTAAGGAAATGGTCTATCAAGTCCTGTCAAAAATAATCGGTTAAGATTTTTCTAACTAAAATCTCCCCTTTAAACCCTAGGTTACTTTTTTATCTCACTGTTAATTGTTAATTCGACTGCAAGAAAAATTTACTTTATTCTCATAATTAAATTACTTTTTACTGTGAAATCAATAATTTATAAATACATCTTAAATGTTTGATGAAAGTCAAACTCCAAAAAAATCGTATAATAAATCACTAATCTTTGATTAAAATGATTCTTATGATTATATATGTATTTTAATTTTTTATCTAATAAAAATATAAAAATTGTA
The DNA here is from genome assembly GCF_001531365.2 of Cynara cardunculus var. scolymus. Classification (NCBI taxonomy): domain Eukaryota; kingdom Viridiplantae; phylum Streptophyta; class Magnoliopsida; order Asterales; family Asteraceae; genus Cynara; species Cynara cardunculus. The sequence goes on along the minus strand of NC_037538.1, from coordinate 13,299,393 downwards.
TGATGTTGTAACATGTTGTTTAATGGTATCTAAAGAGAAGTTGTTAAGAGATGGTTATTCCTATTTCACAAGTCAACACAAATAAAAAGTCAAACATCTTTCATCAAAAATAAATATTAACAAAGGTGGCGTTTGTTTTTTTAAGAAATATTGAAATATGAAGTTATTATTTCAGTTTTGATTAGTAAGAGGTGGTGTTGAAGTCTGAAATCTGAATTAATATGACTGTTTGTTTTTTATAATCTGAAGTCTAAAATCTTAATCAATAGTTTGTTTTTGTAAAATCAGATGCAAATATTTTATAAAATTCTCTTGATTTCATACAATTTCTATTGCCGAAATTTATCTCAGTAATTGCTTAACAGATGGAATACAGTAAGAACATTTTGGATACTTTTTGGACTTTCGATGCTATCGAGAATGCCGCCAGTGAGTTTGTTTGCATAAAAAAATCCATACTTTTAGTAGATGATAGATCGTCGATAGAAGTTCTTGTTTTACATTAATCTTCTAGGCTAACCTTTACGTGTGTATGTGTGTGTGTATATATATATATATATATATATATATAGAGAGAGAGAGAGAGAGAGAGAGAAGAGGGAGGATGCATTTCACATCGGTGATGAAAGGACGGTAGCGTCCCTGGTGGAGAAAAAAGCAATATGCAAAGAGAAACAAAGAAGATGAGAAACAAGAGAAATTAAGATATTAGTTTACCTCTTATTTATTTAAACTTTATCAAGTGATAAGAGGTTCTGAAAATAAAAATAAAAAACGTCTGAACAAATCAGACATAAGTAGGTAATTAAAAGCTGAAAAATGAAACAAAACAAACAAGGGTGAAGTGCATTCCATGATATAACGTGTACTATAATAAAATTGGGTTTATATCTCATCAACCAATAAACTGTTTTATGTAACATAAGTCTAAAAGACCAAACGATAAAACGTCATATCCAAAAGTATTGCAATAGGTTTATAAGACGTTTGTAGACGTCTTAACAAATTCTTTTAGAAAATTGTTCAAAAAAAGTGTTTTATAGAAACAAGTGTCCTATAAACATGTTTATATGACACTTCGCATAAGTGCCCTATAAATCTATTATAACACTTTTTAGATAAGACGTTTTATTGTTTGGTTTTATAAATTTAAGTCATACACCGAAAATCCAAACTATTAATCATAGTTTATGTTTCATTTTATTCTGTCTTCTTAAATTTTAAAGAGTTTTTAATTGATTATCAGTTTTAATTTTATAAACATAATATAATTTTGTTTTTTTATCTAATAAAAAAATAAATAATGTATGATGTTGTCACATGTTTAATGGTATTTAAAAAAAAAGTAGTTAGATTAGAGATGGTTGCTTATGTAGGCACAAGTCAAAAGACAAACAAAAAGTCATACATCTTTGGTCAAAAATAATTACCGATTAGAATTGTATTCATACAATACACGTCACACATCTTTATTCTTAAACTCTTTTGATTGAGATTGTTTATTTGAAACAACTTATATTTTTTTATAAAAACACTTATAAATTTATTATAAGTTAGAAGTGTTTAATTTCTTTAAAAAAAAATTATTACCGGTTTGACACCAGTATAAGTTGTTTATCCAAACACTCAAAAGTGTTTATTACCGGTGTCACACCAGAATAAGTCAATAAGTTGTTTTTATAAGCAATTCCAAACACCCTCTTAAGGGGTGTTTGGGATTGCTTATTGTATCTGCTTATTGACTTATTTCAGTCTGGCACCGGTGATAAGTTAATACATAGTGTTTGGTAAGAAAAAATAAACTGCTTATACCGGTGCCAAACTGGTAATAAGCAGTTTTTGATAAGTTAATCCGTCCTGACTTATGAAAAACTGTTTATTACCAGTTTACCATTTTAACCCTATTACCCTTTATATCTATCTCTTTTTCTCCAGATAACATCGATCTCAATCTTCTCCCTTCTCAGATAACATCAATCTTCTCCCTGTCCTTATTTGTCATTTTACAGATATAAGCAAAATTTGCCAAACACTAAAAAAACAACTTATCAGCTTATTGCAGTTTGGTACCACTATAAGCTAATCCAAACACTTTTTACAAAACTCCGACTTGATACCACATAAGTTAATAAGCACTTTTACAAAAAAGCATAAGTTGTTTTAAATAAGCAATCCCAAACACCCCCTTAGTTTATGTTTTGTGTTATTTTATGTCTCTTTCAATTTAATTTTATTATTTACGTATGGTTTCAAAAAATGGAAACAGTTTTCAGTTGGTTATCAGTTATAGTTTAATTGCATTATTATAGTGTATTAATAGGATTTAATGCTTATCATGTACTTTATTATATTTATCTTGTTAGTTTTCAATTAATTTTGCAGAGTTCAAAGGTAGAGTTTTAAGAAGTCGTATATGTGTAGTAACGAGTTGTAATCTCGAATTTTAAAATATAAAAAAATAAAGTAAATGTTTTATAATATAATAAGTATATTAATATAAATAGTTGTAATTGAAAATTGAAGATAAAATATATGGATACGAGACATCAAATTAAAGAAAATAAAATACTTATTTTTATAGAATTTATTTCAGATAAAATTATTGTATCTATACTATATTATAAAGCATTTAACCAAAATTCTTAAAACCTATTTTTTATGCATGAAATAGCGTTTATTGATGCATATTATTTAAAATTCAATATTACAAATAAATTGTACGTAAATACAAATTATTAAGCTTCGTGTTTGAATTCGTGTAAGCAACTGTAGATAAATATAGTAAAATACAAGATAAACATTTTATTTTAAATATAAAAAATCTAAAATATAATTAGGATAATTATTAAGTTATGACAGAATACTTAATTATTATTCTTGTAAAAAATTATATTATTAAATAAAAAATAAATTACTTTGTTATCAAATCTAAATTAAATTATAATTAAAAAATTGAATTATTTATTTTCAAAATTTTATGATACTTTTAAATTTATATTTTATTCAAAAATAAAAATATTATTTATTTATCAAAACCACATAAAAACCGTATTAAAACATTTATAGAAACTGAATAAAATAAAACACTAAAATCGAGATATATCTCATTGCATTACATTTATCCTTCTAGTTTAAAATAATGTAGATTAAAAAAAAGTTAATTTACTGAGTTTTTGAAACGTGATCCATTCATGTGCATCCAAAAACTATTCAAGTTTTTATTTTTATTGTTTATAAAAGGGAAAAATAAAAATATTATATAAATTAAAAAATTGAATTTATATATCTATACTATATTATAAAATATTTGACAAAAAATATTTAAAAACTATTTTTTTATAAAAAGTAATATTTATTTATGTATATTACTTTAAATTCAATAGTATAAGTAATTTTGCGTAAGTACAACTTATTAAAGCTCCATTTTTAAATTCGTATAACTGACTACAGATAAAAATAATTAAATACATGATAAACATCTATTTTAAATATAGAAAATCTAAAATATAATTAAGATAATTAGAGTTCTAACAAAATATTTAATTATTATCCTTACAAAAAATTATATTATTAAACCAAAAATAAATTACTTTGTTATTAAATCTAAATTGAATTATAATTAAAAAAATTGAATTTAAAAAAAACTATACCAAAGAAACGAGAACTAATAAGTAGTTAATTTGATACTAATATTGATTTATATTTTTTCAAAAATTTATATTATCTGCAAATTTATATTTCATTCAAAAATAAAAACATTATCGATTTCTTAAAACCACATAAAATCGTATTATATCGTTAGAAATAAAGAATAAAAATTAAACATTAAAATCGAGATTTATCTCGTTCAATTACGCGAGTACCCTTCTAATATTATTAAATGCTTTAATAGTTGTATTATTAAGAAAATTGAGAGTTTTAAAAATACAAATTAATATATTATAGAAAAGCTTTTTTAATTACTCCATCTATTTGAAATATTTTATAACTTGTCATTATTTTAAGCTTAGTACGTTTTTCAAACAAATAATATTTAATAATAACGTACAATTCAATAAAAATATTACGACACGATATTGAAAAACTAGACTGAAATCTAATAATATGTCATTTTTCTATTATTATAAACTATGTATACTTAAAGCTATTATTTTAAAAAACAAAATTATTTAATTTTATATTTTTTTAATATTCAATATTGGTGTCATTTTGATCATGCTTTCTAATAATATGTTTTAATGACTTCATTTTATATATTTAATAAATGAAGCATTATTGATTAAAGGGTAATATATGTAACATTTTTCAATCTTAAAACATTTCACATACTTCAAGTTTTTGACATCTTCTAATGAGTTGTTTGGCGGTTGTTGTATATTTTGGTGCAAAACGATTAAATGATCAGAATGATTAAAAAATTCTTATTATATAGTGTAAAATGAAATATAATTGTTTGAAAATTATTTACAACGAAATCAGGGCAGTAATGGTTAAGGGATGCTCATGATATAAAATCATTTAGAGGGTTTTAGAACAATTAATAGACAGATTTTGTTTTTGTCAAACAATATCTATCTCTTAACGATTCAGATGCTACCTCTTAATAAAATTATTAATAAGTAAACAAACAACTCTAAGACTTTATTTTAAATTATTAGGTTAATCTTTTCATTAAGTATTTATTAACCTTTTCATCAAGTTACCGCAAATGCTTTTAGTGTAAAACAACTCTCAAAAGTTGGGTGCTTTTGTCACAACTCTTAATATTTATAACTGAATTAGAAATGATATAAAAACATGTACTATTGATTACAAGTTTACCACGAAGTTAAATTTTTTGGTGTAATCATGTGATATGAGTGTGATAGTCACCGTTATACATCATTTGAATTATCGTTTTAGTTGATAAGTTAAATTTTTGATGTGATAATCATGTGATAGGGGTGTGATAATCACCGTTATACAACACTTGAGTTATCGTTTTGGTTGATAAGTTAAATTTTTGGTGTAATCATGTGATATGGGTGTGATAATCACCGTTATACATCACTTGGGTTATCGTTTTGGTTGATAAGTTAAATTTTTGGTGTAATCATGTGATACGGAGAAGAAGAAAACTAACAAGAGTAAAACGTGAAAACGTGATAGGATAATTATGGTTAATTAAAATAAAATAAAAATTATAAAAATTGCTTAATAACATTATTGCCCTTATTAAATTATTTATATATAACAAAAGTTAATTTATTAATTAAAAAATTTGAGGTTATTAGGTTGTTCTCGCATTCTCGTAAATCACAGGGGTTCTCGTTTGAACCTCCACCTATATATATATATATATATATATATATATATGGGTTGGGTTCACGTGAGACCCATAAGACCAATTTATGTTCATTGATGAACTTTATAAGCTAACGATCTAATGGTATAAATGTGCACGTTGGCAATTTTGTGATTATGAATGTTCAAATTGTTGATCAAATCCAAGGGTTGAGAATTGGTCTTACGGGTCTCACGAAAAACTATTGGTCTCACATGATCCCAAGTCTATATATATAGGGTTGAATTCACGTGAGACCAAGAAGTTTTCGTGAGACCCGTGAGACCCGTAAGACCAATTTATATTCATTGATCAACTTTATAAG
>NC_037538.1:13287310-13293505 GCF_001531365.2 Cynara cardunculus var. scolymus | reverse complement strand
TTAAATTACATTTTGTGCAAATATAATTAGTTATTTAATGTATTTTATATCTTTTACTTTTTTATTTTACACCCTTATTATATTAACGTAAATAATTATATATAAACAAAAATACATTAAAAAATATGTTTCTTTTTTTTACAGTTTGTCAATACCTTTAAAATCAATGTTTGAAAAAGCTCTCTGCAACAGTTGTCATAACACGTCGTGGCTCAATGCTTGTGTCTTATGTCACGTTATGCCTGAGGCACGCTATGGCGTAATGCACGGTTTTTGTCACACGATATTTGATTTTAATTATCGTTTTAATGTCTTATTTGTTAGTTTTTAATATATAACTTAATTTAAATTGTTTGGTATCATTGATTTGTGGAGTAATAGTAAAAAACATACGTTTATGTATATAATTTTATACATGATATAGAGATTTGCCGCCATAAATCACGCCTTAAAAGCGTTGCGACCTCACCATGACTTTCAAGGCTTTGAGGTTTGACCTCGCCGCTACGCCACGCCTCACGCTATTTAGATCCTTGTTTAAAATGAGCTCAATATTGCATATTTTTATTTATTTAATCATACTATTAAATATTATCAATATTTACCAATTAATTTGTTTTATATCCTTACATTTTGTTTTTACACATTTAGCATATTAAAATACATAATCGTAAATCAACTAAAATACATTAAAAATGTGTTCCCTTTATATTACAAATTGTAACATTATAATTTTCTCGTCAATACCTTAAAAAAAATTCATTATTAAATATTTTTTAATTTAAAAATATTATATATAAAATATCATAAATATATATGAATCCATGTTATATTATAAAAGACCTTAAACGATTATGTTGAATTTATATCTATAACTATATCTCTTTATAACAAGGGCATATTGCATGAAAAAGTAACGTACTTTAACTTGATTCCTATTTTGGGTAATGTACTTTCAAAACTTTCATTTTGGTACCTAAGATGTAAAGTTTTAAACATTTAAGTACCCGGGTAACCCAGTGAAGACTAATTTTAGATTAAAAAAAGACTAATTTTAGATTAAAAAAAATCACGTCACTGACTAGGTCAACAAATAATACCGAGTTGGATACCACATCACTCGCCACATCAGTATGATAACCGGTTAATACTTCAGTCAGTTACCCGGGTACTTAAATGTTTAAAACTTTACATTTTAGGTACCAAAATGGAAGTTTTGAAAGTACATTACCCAAAATAGGAATTAAGTTAAAGTACGTTGCTTTTTTATGCAATTTGGCCTTATAACAAAGCACGATTACTTTGAATTTTTAGAAGGTTCAAACTTTTAAAAAAAATAAAAAAGGAACTTACACCTTAAAAGGAGAGATGGTGTATGGTTATGATTAAATTTCAATGGATTGCATTGGTTGCTACATTTAAAAATATTGGATTATATATATAGAGAAGCGATCAAATGTAAACCACCCAATTTGTACAAACCGTACAAACCACCCTCATCCGTCGATTTCATTGTTTAATGTTGTGAAATTTTTTCATGAAATTGTTTAGTTTTGTGAAATTGTTTCATATAATACTTTTTTTTTGGATGAAGTTGTTTCATATATGGTTATGAAATTGTTTTATATAATACTTAATGAAATTTTAATGAAACTGTGTCATGTATTTCTCTAAAATCAAAATAATGAAAATGATAATATCTATGATTAACATCTTCTACAATAAAAATGATTAATCAACCTCTCATAATTACAAAAAAATGAACAAAATAAAAAATTATGATTGGTTGAAYGAGGTTTGTACGGTTTGTACAAATAACATGGTTTGCAAAGTAAACATCCTCTATATAGATATATGTATATATGTACAAGTTATTCATCATAAATATTATAACATATTTAATGTTGGATAATACATTCATAGTCATTATGACTGTGTTATTCATGATGAATATTTGTCTTGAATAAGGACATGGAACACGTTGTAACCTGTGGACAGTTCCCAAATTCTAAAAAAAAAAAAAAAACAGGTTCTCAACCGAACTCTGTATATAAGTAATTAAACCAGAAAGATTTTAAAAACATTGTTATATAACAAAATTTTCAACCTTCGTTAGTGAAACAAGAATAATATTACGTTTTATTATATCATAATTCATAAAAAAGAAAACCTTTTTGAAGAACGTCCTTTTTCAAAATTGTCGCTTTTTTTAATACTTTCAATCAATCTGTCTTTTTCTCAGCTCTCTCTATCAATTTTTCGTAAGTTTAAACTTTAAAAAAGAACAGTTTATTTTTATCTTAAGCTTATATTTTAAGTACGATATACTGAATATATTTGGTTGGTTTTGAATTATAGCCAGTGTTACGTCTGAATCCTTTTGACATATCATTTCACGAGCAAAATCTGCTGTTTTCCTAAAAAAACGTTAAAACCATTTAATATTGATATTATTGGTCAAAATGATCAGATACACAAGTTCAAGACTTCAGATACGAATCGTTTCGACTGTATCTATCACTCTTTACCCATATATATCTAATTTCTTTCACCAACAAAATTTCATTTTCAGCTCTACGTTTTCAACATAAGGTTCAGTTCGTTTATTTCATTTTCGTTTTATTTTTGGTTATTTTGATTTTCTGATAACGTTTTCCTTCATAAAATCTTAGTAACCAATAAAAACGAGAATGATATAAACGAACCGACCGACCCGACCCGACTAACTCAACCCGAAACATTTACTACTACTTGCATTTATGGTTGCATCTTACAAGGCAGGTCTTCAAATCTGCTCCAACTGCAAAGTCAAATCATACAAATAAACAACAAAAGTCAACATCAATAAAAAAATGGTTTTAAATATATTTTTTATTTAATTTAATTTAATTCTATTAATTTCCTGTCACATGGATCAAATAACAACCCGAAAAATATTCCTCTTTTTTTTTACCTTAGATTAAATTTTATTTTATAGAACTTTTATAATAAAATAGTTGTGTACTTATGCAATGTGATGAGAACCGTGAATTTTCACGATTTTGAAGTTTCATTAATTTTATTAGAGAAGATTTAATGACGATATAAGTTGCATTTGGTCTTTACATATTAATACAATTTGAATAAATAAAAGTTATGGTTCCAATTACAGTCTATCGATGAAAAAAATTGCATGACAGTTTAAAATCCAATATATTAAAAATTCAACATATTTAAACGACTCCACAAATGTGTTAGATTTACACCAAGAGCAAAGAACCAAGAGATGAAGAGTGAGACCGAGAGTTCTAGAGCAATTGAATGAGAGAACTTTTAATAACTCATGATGAATATCAGTTTGAATCCCATGCGGAGAAGACATAGAGGTATGAGAGTGTGAAAGCATAAGTGAAAAATGTCAAAAGAATCTTGGGAACATTGAAAAAGGTAATAATGTGCATTAATAACTTGCACTATATGTTATTTTAATTATAGATTAAGAGATTTTAAGATTGAATGCATAAAATAGTAGTACTTAATGCATTATGAGTTATTTTTAATATTTTTAAAACTTTGTACATAAATATATAATATAATATTGTTTATTGGAAAAAATTCAATTCAACACAAAACCTATATTTTACATAAAATATTATATAATAAATACATCAAATTCTACACCAAAATATCGTAAATAGTAAAACATTTAAATTCTATATCGTATTTGGTGCTATTAATTAATTTTTTTTTCAGTTTGATGTTAGAATAAAACATTTTAATATTTTATTTGATATTAAAAATGGCATGATTTTTTGAATATGAGTTATTGTTGGAGGTTAAATTTGGTAGGATATCTGATAAATAATCACATACGTCCATATTATATATCTATAATAATATTATAAAGATTTAATAAAAACTCTTAAAAATCATTTTTTTCTATATAAAATACTGTTTATTGATACACATTGTTTAAAATATAAGATTATAAGTAAATTGTATGTAAGTACAACTTATTAAAACTTCATGTTTGAATTCGTGTAACTAACTACATATGAACATAATCAAAAACAGGATAAACATTTCATTTTAAATATTAAAAATCTAAAATATAATTTGGATAATCATTAAATTCTAACAGAACACTTAATTATAGTCTTTATAAAAAATTATGTTATTAAACCAAAAATAAATTATTTCGATATTAAACTTAGAGTTTATAATAAAAAAAATGAATTAAAGAAATTACACAAAAACGAGAACTTTTAAATAGTTAATTTGATGCTAATATCGATATAATTTTTTTTTTTTTTTTCAAATTTCTATGATATCTTTACATTTATATTTTATTCAAAGAATAAAAATATTACATTTTCTCAAAACCACATGAAAACCATATTATATTGATAGAGATAAAGTTTAAAACGAAATATTAAAATCGAAATGTAACTCGTTGCATTGTGCGAGTACCCTTATAATATATATATATATATATATATATATATTTGTTTTTGAAATAAAAGAAAAAGTACCATTTTTTTCCATTTTTTTGTGGGGGGTTTATTGGAAAATGAATAATACGTGGCAGAGAAGAGCGAGCCAGCGAGCGAAAGTGGCGTACCATGGTTTGACATCAAGCAGCTTTGCAAAGAACAACCGATGATGCAGTAATACTTTTTGTGCGAGCCAACCTGACGAGGTTTGGATTTACTGTTGACGGGTGTGTTGGTATCATCCGCGAGTGTAGACCCGGGAAATTCACTAGCTGATGAGGAACGAAGTTTTGCCATTTGATCCGATGGAATCTTACTTAGACTCGTAGGGGATGTAGAATTTTGATCTGATCGAGGAAAACATTTGGTCGAACAATCCCAATAACATGGAATTCTTGCCTCGCCATTTTTGTCCGCAACAAGCACACATTGATTGAGACACCCGCCCCAACACGAGTACATTCCAGTGCTCCCCGCCTGTGATAACAACATCAGAACAACCAAAACACTGACGAAAGTACTAGTCTTGATGCTCGGAATACAACCTCTCTCCATTTTTGTGACACACCCTTCTCTTGTCGAAAAAAGCACTCTCAAAGGGTAAAACTTATAGGCAGAGGATGAATCAAACTTTATTTAATGCTCATTAATATATTGTTGACTCGTATCACTAAAAAAAAGGTTCAGCCTTTTCATGAGGTGGATATCAGTTCTCGAAAATGGAATTAATCTAAAATATGACAAAAGATGATCATGTGGCACACGTTATGCAATGTTTGACTCTTGAATTTCATAAATATAAGTTCAGTGTCATAAATCGACGTTAGTTTGCAAGCAGAGGATTCAATTCACAAACAGATGAAAAATCAGCACAAAAGTTTGTGTTTTTAAATTATTACTGCATTGATAAAAACTATGTTTTGTTAGAATAAATGTTTCGAAAATTTTCTCACTAATTTATTGTTTATTCTTTTTAAGATGTAATTTTTACAACATTTATGTATATATATACATTTACACTTGAGAGAGATCGATGTGGTAAAGAGCGTGCTCTCTTATTTATCGGGTCTTACTTTTCGGTATGTATAGAAACAAATACACAAAATTCATCTCATCCTTATCTTCTTGACGGTTCCACTTTGCAGTTTGCTGTAAAACTCAATGTCGTGTACTTTGACCCAGTATGAAAGTACTGCTTGAGTCATCGTGAAAGATCAATAAACAAGCCAATCAGAGGTTTTTCGGTTATTAATACACTGATCCTTTATTTTTTGACTGTTATATTAGAAAATAACAAACACAAATAGAAATTTTAGATGCAAATGAGAGTATTGTTTTCATTCCCAACTAATACCAACGCACATGACGAGTATATTTATACCCCGGTTCTCTTAACGATATCCCTTGATTTTCGTGAGAATCGGAAACAAATAATAATAACAATATTCTTCTTTTCAAGCGTTTTTTCATAAAGTAGAAGAAGGAACGAAATTTTCAGTACCAACCACACAACATCTAAATTTTTTAAATATATATTTACAATTCATAATATTTCAATCAATTTTTCTTCACTAATAATATATCAATTTTTGATGAATTTGATGCTTAAAAACTTTTTCTAAGCATAATTTATTGACCAATTCTACCAAAATTGTTAGTAAAAAAATCAAAGTGAGAATTATTTAAGTTGTAATAATTGGGTTTGCTTTGTTTTTTAATTTTG
>NC_037538.1:13285755-13287289 GCF_001531365.2 Cynara cardunculus var. scolymus | reverse complement strand
TATATGTAATATAATTACTATATATATGTAATAAAACAAATAAAATAAAAAGAATCGTAATATAAAGCAAATATAACTAATATGTAATAATATTAATATAATATATACCATTTAAAAGAGCTAAGGATCCTTCACAAAAACCATGTATAATGATATATATATATATATATATATATATATTATTAACCTGGATATCCAACCCGCTATGCGAGCTGACTAATCCCAGGGCGACCAACTGCTTTACAGATAGCCTGAAATCACCGCATTTGAACTTCCGTGGCCACAAAGGGATTTTTATTTCTCCTTGGATTTAAACCTGACACCTCCTGGTACTTTTGACCTTTTGAGTCAAGCTCAAGTCAATCAGGCACCACCTTCAATTGCCATATTTTTATACAAGAAGATAAGATGGTTCAACCACAAGGTGGTGCTTGATTGGTGTAACAACCAAAAAAAAAATGGAACGAAATTGGTAGTCGTTAAACTTCAAGGACTTGTAGTGTAAATGCAATCAAAATGAAGGGTTTAGACCCTAAAATAAAACTTGTTTTTATTGTAGTTTCAAAATACATACGGTGACACACAACGAATTAATGCGGTTGAACTTTCACGAACATAATTTTTTTTTACCCTTCGACGAAGGAATAATATGATGACACGTGCCACTGTAACCACTATACTAGGTCTGTCCCTGATTAGACGTCTTATTTATTTAATGAAATGCAAATCAAATGCAACATTATCCAATTTAATCATAGATTATCCCTTCTTAAAATAAGTATTTTTTTCTAAACGTAAATGTCTTATTGCAACCGTCTTATCTTCAACCGATGATTGTTTATTATGTGAAGTAAATGAAGTTTGTACTCGTTGCAACATTTAAGAGGGTTGCATTTGATGAGCCTTTTTATTTAATGTATTTATTTTGTAAAACTTAATAAAATTTGAATTATTTATGATAACGAAAATGTCTCTTCTTGTGTAAAAAGAAAGCACAATTAGGTCAAAATAAATTGCGGGATGAAATGTATTCTCATGATTCTTACAAAATTTAATAATTGTTACGTGATTTCTACTAACCACGCATAATATATTGTGACGGTAATTATTTTACCATACAATATTTTTAATTTTCAATATGTCTTACTTAATGATATTTGCTTGTTTCTTGTAAAAAAAATTTACGTGTATTTTTTGTTTCACAAACACGTAAAACACGTTGTGAACCGAGTACATGTTAAACAAACAAACTGCGAAACAAATATACATTAATCAATATCTTAAATTCTAGTCTTAGATGGAAAAAGATCATATAAAATAACACATAATGCACATGTTCTTAAAGTTATCACAATTTAATAGGTTTTTTAAAGAAGGTTCCCGTTTACTAAGTATAACAAGTTAAAGTTCCTTTTATATTATCAATAAAGGTAGGTCGTTTTGTTAACTTTATTTATTTGTATTAAAATTTAATTAATATTAATTATTAATAATGTAACCACTAATTTTTTCCAAATATAAGTTTTTATTAATA
>NC_037538.1:13284207-13285655 GCF_001531365.2 Cynara cardunculus var. scolymus | reverse complement strand
CGCCATCTCACACGCAGTAAACACTGCTCAATATATCATTCCAAAAACATTCATTCAAAAACATCTCTTTTTATCCGGACTTGAAGTCCGGTCATAACCATCCGGATTAGATGTCCGGTCAATACCCTTTAAAACTCTTTCTTTTTCATCCGGATTACAAATCCGGACAAACACTTAGAAAATAATTCAWCCTTGTCCGGTTTAGTAATCCGCTCAAAACAACACTTTGAAAATAAAATATCCTTGTCCGGTTTAAGAATCCGGATACCAAATCATTCTCTTTATCATCCGGTTTAGATTAAACCGATCAATACACAATTTATCCCTTGAGCGGTTTAATATAAACCGGTCAATACACCGCACAACTCTTGACCGGTTTAGCAATCCGATYAATACATCACAAGATTCTATAAGCGGTTTACACATTATCCGGTCACCTCTTGTCCGGTTTAAGACATAAACCGTTCACTTCTTATCCGGTTTAAGAGATATCCGGACAAAGCATATCCGGTTTAAGTATCCGGATTTCAATCCGGACACTACTTGGCCGGTATACACAAATATCATCATAAAAAAAATGCCTCCAAACACATAATAATCAGTTGAAATGCTTTTCAATTTGTATGAAGCAATTCATATTCAAAGCTTTTATACACTCACCTTTTTGAATTGAATATCAAAGCTTTTGTAGATATCTTCTCCTTGCTGAAATTCAACTTCTTCARAGAGTTTTTGAGAAATGAAGTATGTGTTTTGTGTGTGTTTCTTTCCCCCAAAAACTTTATATACATACATATGAACAAGGGTTTGAGAGGCGGCTAATAGCCGACCCCTCTACCTCTTTAATATATATATATATTTTTTTTAAACAAACCTACACACACACACCATATACTTACATATAACATATATATATATATATATATATATATATATTTAAAACCAAAATGATAACCAGACTATTACACTTACGCACCAGCCGATGTGCGGTGCATAAGGGCCCCACCCACGGTCCAGCTTTTATTTATTTTTCTCATTTTTGCTCATTCTCAATACAATACTTTTTAATTTTGTATTTTTCCTCTCCAATCCACTATATAAACAATTTAAATTTTATATTACCAACACTTTAATCTACATTACCTTAATACACTCTTCATTGTCTTAATACAATATTCATTACAAAAATTTAATCGTCTACATCATGGTAAGTTTATTTATATCTATAATATATTATAAATCATTTGATAAAAATTCTTAAAAACCATTTTTTATGCATTATGTATTGTTTATTGATGTATACTACTTAAAATTCAAGATTACAAGTAAATTGTCCGTATGTACAACTTATTAAAGTTTCATGTTTGAATTTGTGTAATTAACTACAGATAAATATGATCAAATTCTATATAAATATCTCATTTTAAATATAAAAAATCTAAAATATA
>NC_037538.1:13242575-13283581 GCF_001531365.2 Cynara cardunculus var. scolymus | reverse complement strand
TATTACTTATATTAATTTTAATATAATCTCATTTTTACAATGTATTAATTTTAATATAATCTCATTTTTATAATGTATTCTTTATATTATATCTATCAGAGTATTATTATGAAGCATTTGTTAAAATAAAATCAAGTATTGAAATTTCAAATACAAATTTAAGGGCATTGCAGAGGACGAGAAACGGACTATAAATGTTTAGAAATACATGTTTCCGTCATTGTCTCGATATTTGGTCAACACATTAAGATCCGATGCTCGTGCATTTGATGTTACAAATGCAGGTGTCACCACTATAACAAGACCGTTAAGAGGCATTGTATTTTAATGTCGGATGACGTCTTTTACGTTTGGGGTGAGAAGAATTTTGTCTCGTTACTTGTATGAAATTTGACCCTAACAAACCTTCGTTACCAGAGATAATAGAGTCGTCTTTTAGATCTCGGGTTTTAGACTTTGATGAATATCGCCTGGTACGCAAGAGTTATCTTACCCGAGTTTTTTAACAGCAAAAATTCGGAACAATAATAGACATTGATGCAGTACGTCTATGTTTTTTGCTTATGGTTTCCATTAGATTTATCGGTCAACAAAGAAACATATAGTTTCTGATGAGTATTTACGGTTAGTCGAAAAATTAGATGCATGGAACAGGTATTTTTTTAAACATGGCATATATTTTTCGTTGTGTTCTATAGTCTTATTACGTACATTGCAACATTGATTTATAATACTTTTATGACACATGTATCAATGGGGTAATAATTTTTTGGAGTCCCTATACTTTCAACTTAATGATGCGTTATAAAAACGTGAAAAAACTCACGTTAAAAACGTGAGTCGTCTGAACGCAAATTCAGATATACATTATTTGGATTCATGTTGTATTCAAGGTAACATTTAATTAATTGTCTGCTAACTATAAAATAACGAAGTTATATTTAAATTAAGTTGTTTACCAACTATAAAATAAATAAAATGTAGATATGGATATTATAAGCACTTCCACATGCTTCGTTTTCTTATGATTTAAGGATCGATGGAGTCATCCCTAGGGCATGTGTCTGGCAACACATGAAACAATTACTGTGGCATGATTGTCTTAGATACATACATGTCGATGATATCGAGGATGTGAGTTTGACCAACTTATCTCGTATAATTTACTTTATTAACTGTAACTAAATACTTAAATGAGTATATTATGTAGAAAAGCTTGCTTCCACGTACTATGTTAACACCTACTGACGTGGAGCTACAGTGTCCATGGTGGAGGTCAAGTTATCGTTATTTTCAGAGGGTTGCAAATAAACAGACCGGTGCATCGAGTTTATCAGTGTCACAATTGTCTGATGATTTGACTGAATATATTGAACAACTGAATCGTAATATTCAGGAAACTATTGAACTTGTTCACAACGGGGTCGTCGATCCAATGGTTGCTCAAAATGCACATAAAAAACTTACTAGAGCAAATTCAACGCTCAAATGATGCCATGAATGTATGCATTTTTAACTTTTACTTATGTATTATTCAACATGATTTAAATAATCAATAATTTCAGGTACCTAGATAGTCTCAACATTTTCAGCAGCCTGGACAATCTGAACAATTTCAACAGCCCAAACAGTATCAACAATTTCAATAGCTTGAAAACAATCAAGGCTTTCAACATGAAAGTAATGTCTATCAACCGTATACAACCCCTAGAGATGATGATTGTTATCAACCGAATTTTAGTTTCAAACAAAATTATGTTGATAAATCTGCATCGTTTATGATACCGGAGCATACCCTACCTTTGCACGAGAAAAGCATCAGACACTCGGGTCCGATTGTGAGATCTCCGTATATGTCGTTATCGGATTCAACACCTATGTACAAGACCCCGAAGCGGATGACTGAGTTTGACATCTTGGAATTATATATGAATGATAAAGTAGAAGGACTCAGAGTACCTCCTTTCGAATGTGAACCATGGGGTATGCCCTTTTGGAGGACCTTATTGGTTTGATACATTTGTAATCAATATTTATTCTTTTTATTTACGATAATGTTTATTTACCAGTTATTATTTTATGTTTATAGAGTATATTGTTCTTTTAACAACATGTTGATACGTGGGCACATTTGCAAATGAAGTAGAGACCTGACGCGTTACAACGTACGATATTATGGTCCCATGCATTACAATTTATGTCACAACCTGGACTACAATATATTAATTTGATGGATGACGCAAAAAATATACTATCCGTCTTGGTGGTTAGTTGACGAGGTAAGAAATAGCTAATATATGAAACATTTCCAAATAAATATTGATTTATAATAATCCACTAATTTCTTTTAGGTAATCATCCCGATTCATGTACACAGATGTCATTGGGTTACGACGGTCGTAGAAATAGAGACGTGGATGATCTACATAAATGATAACATGATTGTGCCCAGCTAAAGTTATCGACAAAGAATTGAACTTTTGGCCTATAATCTCCAAAAATACTTACAAAAGATCAATTTTTGGCGTAAAAGATGAAAGGATGTGCCTCAGGACTAGAAGCTTAGTCACGTTTATATCTCCAAACGTCCCTCAACAAGCACCAAACTCGGGAGATTGTGGCGTGTTTGCTTGTCGGTTTATGGTAGAAATAATGGCTACTAGTGATACAAATTACATTCATAGTTACCCTGTTTATGACCCTAAGATATTTAATAGAACATCTCTGATGTATCTTGCTAATGAGTTCTATAAAAACCGTATTCAATAATATATAAGAAAGTTGTATATCGAGTATAAAATTATACTTTTCATTACACTATTATGTACATTATCGTTACATAAAGATATTGTTCGTTACATTTATCTAGTAATGAAACAATAAATATAACATAATACAAAACTGAAAACACAACATGATCATAAAATACCTAATAAAATTTTGTCCGCGTCGGTATTGAGTTGTCACCTCAGTAATTTGGTATATATACCTCCCATAGTCTAAGAAAATTTTACAACAATCAAGCAATCAAACTTTCTCAACCAAGCATCAAACTCCCTCTACAGATAGATGGCTGAAAATGCGTCATCATCAAAACCCCCTGTCCTCTCAAATTATGCCTACCGGGATGAAGCTATACATTGAAAAAGCCAAAGCTGAAATTAAAGAGATATTTGACAAATGACATAGTAACAAGGCATTGCAGGATCAAATCCTCAAATGGATCTAAGAGAAGAAGAAAGCAGTAAAACAACTACAAAAAGAGTTTAAAGCTGATAATGCTCGTGCCATTGAACTCGATCAAACATTTGAAGTAATGCAAGACTTGATTGATGAAAAACATTTATGGATTGCTTCGTGCAAAGCATTTTATCTAAAGAATAATTAACATACATGTTTAGTTTTGTTTCGCATCATACACTTATGATGTTGTTTTCGAGCCGAGATTTTTAGTGATGGTTAATGTTTATGTTTTGAAAGTTTACTTCACATTTTATTTATAGAACTCAACATGTAAAAGTTGATCGTGCAAAGATTGAGACCATTAAAAGATGGGAAGTACCAAGAACACCCACCGAGATCCGTAGTTTATTGGGTTTGGCGGGGTACTATCGAAAACTTATTCAAGACTTTCTCACGGATTGCAACACCTTTGACTAAACTAATGTAAAAGAATGTTGAGTATGAATGGGGAGATGATCATATTAAAGCCTTTTCAACTGTTAAAAGATCGATTATGCAATGCTCCGATATCATCACTGCTAGATGGGTCGGAAGATTTTGAGGTTACAGTGATGCTTCGAAGCTAGGTCTGGGATGCGTATTGGTGCAGAAAGGAATATCGAATATGCTTCCACACAGTTGAAGGATCACGAGAAATAATACCCTACATACAAATTTTGTAATAGTAATGTATTTATTAAATAAAAAAATATATTAATATAAAAAAGAAAAAGACAACAAAAAGACAAAAAGAAAACAAAAAATGAATGATTATATAAGTAATAGGGATGAGATTAACAAAGGATAGAGACGCCATTAACCTTCCCTTGTTTAATGCTATTCCATCCGGTTTAGTCGTACAAAACACCAACATATTCCAATCTTTAAAAACTTGAGGGTCAATTTGGGTAAAAAATTCCGAAGTATATTTGAATTTTAACGTCGGTGTACATCCCAAAATCGCACACCCGATCGAGGGGGTAGAAGGGTTTAATTAGGGCTTGTCGTACTTCTTGCAGTCGATTGTCTCGTATTCAATATAGTCGTAACCGTCATCTTCTGGGTTTGTTCTTTTATGGGTTCATCTTGACCCCTGGTCTCTATATCTCTTCTCCGGCGCACCCCGCTCCCTGCTATCTGCTCCGGCCCTCGGTGCTCCTTAGAGGTAATCTGTCATTTTCTTTGTTTTCTCTTTTTTTTTTCGAGTCTTGATTTCTGATTAGTAAGCAGATTGTTGGAAGGAGCATACTCGGTTTTCTTTTTGGCCATCGTGCCAAAATAATATACAACTCAGTAGAATGCAGAAGCTAAAATTATCTAATCTAACTAAAATTTACGATATTGAAAAGTACACATTTGATCGATCAACACACAAAAAGAGCCGGTTTTTTGAATTTACCTCCGCCTTGCCCGGCCCTTGACGCTCCTATAGGTAATTTCCGCCCCTGCCTGCATATTTGATCACAAAAGTATAGCTCTTTGTTTGATTAGAGAGATTCTTGTTGATCTTTTAGTCTGAATCATGTAACTGACTTCAGAAATTATATGTGTTCTGTTATAAATTTAAGGCCGGCTGTTTCCAGTTCGTATAATTTGTTAAATTTAAGCATGGTTAACATTTTTGTTGTTTAGGTACTAATTTTGAAGTTGAAATTGATGTGTTGACCATGACAGTGAAACTGATTCTTTTTCTAGTAACGCATGGATATTAAGGTTTTGAATAAATTCCAAAAGTAGACGATACTTACAGCACCTTTTTTCGTATCCGGAAATTTTAGGAAATCAATGGTTTATTGAGGCTTTCTATTTATGTCACACCCATAAAATCTAATTGCTCTTTTGCAGCCATCAAGTTGAAATTTAACTCAGTTATGGGTTTGGCAAATCCATAAGAAAAGGTAAACTGGAACTATGTGTTTCAATGTAGTAGTGTACTGGTATCAGACAGGTTTGATAAGTGCCACTTTAATGTTATGTTTTAGCACATACAAAAAAGTTCAAAATACAAATTCCTGCCCTTTAGAAATGCTTATGAGCTCCTTATCAGGAAGCCGAAATTGAGCTGCATTTGCTTTTAAAAGGAGAGCTACTAGAGTGTTCCGCATCTATTTTAGTGTCCATTTCTTAGGTATAACCAAGTAGATTTTTTTCACTCATACTTTAATCAATTATTTCATTTTCTTACTCATACTTTACCGACCTCATTTTCATCGTTTAACCGGCCATATATGAAAACCCATTTAAATGTGGGTTAATTTTGAGATATACCTTTGAGCTCGAAGAGTGCTTTCTTGAGCTTGTAAGCACAACCATGGCAGTCCAAGTTTGGAACTCCCACCTCTACCAACTGCAATCCCATTACTAATACCTCAACCTGATAATCTTACGCACCCATCTAGAGAGAGACTTACAGACATTGTTGGGATTGAGCATGCAAGAGATTGATGATGGTGAAGTTGATAACAATTGGTGTTCCGTGCAGTGGAGCAAAAAATTCGATAACAAATGGATGCAAGCCAGATTTTGACCGGAGAGGAAAACTAGTAGCGAGAGGTCTGATTAGGTGTGGGTTCACAGGAGATGGAAACAAACAAAAATACACGCATCCTTTCAGATCAAGTGGATTGAACTAAACCTGTCGACATTATTTGCAACCAGTGTTAGAATATTTATAACACATTTAATCTGGTTTTCAAACAACCATGATCATGTTCTCTCTTAAACCCCGCTTCAAATCTTTGTCGAAGATCCACCACCCTTTGATAGCATCGTTTTTTCTTAGGAGCAGTCATGGCCCTGGCTAGGTTTTGTCTGTAGAATAGCCATGACTGGGTTTTTGTTGTCGGAGACTACCCAAAGATTGAGTTCTGTTTCTTGATTAGCCTGTTTCGTCACAACTTAGGTTGCAAGTACTTTCGTCAACAGAACCCTCCCGATCATTGCCACTTCCTCAAAAACTCATCTTTGATTTTCTTACTTGATTTGTTGTGCATCTTTGAGAAGGGGTAGGTTTCACCAATGATGCTTCTCCTTGAGATGATTTTGTTTCTGAAGAAGTTATGGCCGACGACAAAGATGTAGACGAAGAAGATGGGGTGAGATGTGGAGTGCGTTATGTATATAAACAATATATTGTACTTTTTAAAATGACCAAAAAGACTAAAACTCCCGTGTTAAATGAGTTAACAGAATGGATTAAAACGAAGTTAAAGGTACATATTCAGAGTGTTAAAAAATGCAAACCACAGGGCGGTTTTACGTAATTATTTAATTTTAGGAACTTAAGGCATTAAAACATGCAAACCACAGGGAGAAAGATGTAGTTAACTCATATATATATATATATATATATGTATGTATATATATGATCCAAGTTTTTAAAAAGCGGAATCGGGACTCGAGGCCTTTTCCTTCCACACCTTGAGGCGTAAGCCTCGAGGCGGTCCGATGCGCAAGCCTCAAGGCGTAAAACAAATAAAATTCATAAATATTAATAGTAAGCAAAACATAATTCCATACCAAATTTTAAACGTCATAGATTCATAAAATACTAGTTATACGTCTAAAAACATATCAGTCTACAACTTATAGTTCCCCGTAGCATGATCAAGTTGTATAGCTCCACACTCGTATCCATAATCACTATCACTTTTGTCTTCCAAATCCACATGAAACAGAAAAATAATACGGAAAACTGAAAATAATATAGAAAACAGAATTTTTTTTTTACCAAAAAACAGAAAGTATACAAAAAAAACATACATAACACATTATACATATAGAAAATACATTATACATGATATAGAACATATATACTTGACTGAAATATATATAATATAATATAATACATCATACATAAACTAAAAATATGGACAAAAACGAAAAAGAACTTACTTGTTAGGTTGGCTATTGAGATGGATATCTTCTTGAGAGAGGAAAAAGTAAGCAATGGAGAAGAAAAAAACGTTGTTTGGAGAGGTGTGCGCCTTAGAAACGCCTCACGCCTCAACGCCTCAAGGCACTGCCTCACCAATTGAGGCTCAAGCCTCGTCGAGGGACCATGAGGCGCCGCCTGATGAGCGGTTTTGAACCGCCTCGCCTCGAGGCGTACGCCTCAAAACGATTTTGAAAACCATGATATGATCACAATACATCTGTTTTTTGATCACATTATATCTGTTTAGCATTACAAACCACGAAATGCATATTTGATCACATTACATTTGTTTTTTTAATTGAAAAATGCATATAAATGATTTTTTATTTTTGCAGTTAACTTAAATGGCATTTACACATAGATGGATCATGGATGTAATGTGGTCAAATAAGATTTGTTTTAGTAATGGGAACAATGAACTAGTCGCTAACCTCTAAGGAACTAATCAAGGCTACATTGTTCTTCTAGTACCATTTCCCAAACCTCTTTTATTTATTTTCTCTTTTGTCACAAACTCTCCTCTCTTGCCTCTTTTACTTTTTTCTGTCGAACCAACAACTGTTCTTCATGTGTTATATATTTATCTACGTTTAACTTTTATTTTATATGTGCACTTGTATTAGATGGTCCCTTGGCACAATTCATGCATCCGTATATGACCTCTTTGTATGTATGTTGATGGTTATATGCCCATTGTATTGTGTACAATGTCCTAGATTGATTCTTCAATGGTGTATTTTTTATATTTTACTTTTGAGCTATGCTACCATATTTTGTGCCTTCCCTATGAATGGTCAATTGCTTCTTTTATACCCTTTATTGGTAGGTATGTTGGTGAACTAGTTCTTCGAGTTAAATGAAATCTTAAGGAATAGAACACATACATATATCCCAAATATAATTCAAGCATGAAGAAAATAGAAAATGTGGATATTGTAACTCTATATATTGCATATAATTACTAAATGCATCTTCTTTAATGTATTCTCATTGACTTACAAATTATAACTTTTGCCTATTTTATCAATGGTCGTTTGTAATATCTACTCGGCCTTAAAAAATAGATACACACATGTAAACATTTTCCCCGAAATAATCGTAGGAGCTTGTTTGTGATCACTTGGATCAACCTCTTAATGTTCCCTTTTATAGGAATATTAATGCCTTACTAAAGTATCTCATCAACTGCGGAAGATATTATGCTTTCTTGGTTCTATTGGGTTAGTGTTAAGTAGGTGATTTAGCCATCTATCGAGGGGGAAAAGGAAGCAGGACGACAACTAGTTGCTTTCTGGTGAGTTGCTAACGCTCCTCTCGTTTTACCACCAAACAAATCTAGTATATCCCACCCACATGTCACGTATGGGTGGTAAGATGTAAGTAGACTTTTCCTCAACCTCAAGAGACGAGGTATATAGATTGTTTTCAAGAAGACTTCCTGACTTGCAAAAAAGATTTGGGAAGCTTAACTAGAAGCCACAATTTAGAATTATTTTCCCTAGAATTAGAAAGGAATAAAAAGAGCTAATATATCTCATCAACCGCATATGATGCTCCAAAATAATGTGCCAATTGACACTATCTTTAATGGACGGGGAAGATGTACATAGACTTCCCGTAATAGCAAGAGTTAGATAGATTGTTTTTTAGAAGACCCCCTGACTTGCGAAAAAGATTCGAGAAGCTTAATTAGAAGACGAATTTAGATTTTCCCCCTAGAATTAGAAAGGAATACAAAGATTCAATCTCACCAACAACATACGGTGCACTAAAAGTGCCAATTGAACACTACCTTTAATGGACGGATGCTAATAGTTATATGTACCACACACAATACCTAGATCGTGCGGCAATGTTGTTTTTGAGTGATATTGTCTAAAAGAAGCAAATGTAACAATAAATAAGAAAGGAAAAAATGTAAATAATTTGATATTGAACATCCATAAATTTGAGCACAATAAAGAATCAACTATTGCCCTAGGTACAGTTTTGAATTTGTTGCATGTCAATCTTTCTTCTTTCTGGTCATAATTCTTAAAGATGATTGTTTAACTTTAGTTATTGTTGATGCTTACTTTCCATATTATGATAAAAAGTCGGTCTGAAATCTGATTATTGACATGCAAAAATTATTAGACGAACGTTCTATTGCATAAATGAACATACAGGTCGAAACGTTTGATAGTAAAAGCTAAGACTATTTAAAAAAGCTACTAACATATAAAATTTGGAACTTCTACAGAACAGTTTAGCTGAAAAATTTATACCAAAAGCTTTCAAAATTCAGCGGTAACAAAACCATTCATCAAACATCATGACATTGACAAAGAACCAAGTGTTAAACCAAATAGCAAAGTAAAGAGACTAAAAAAAGCCAAAATAATGAGTAGAAAAATGTTATAGATATTCTTTTACCAAATAAACATCTTCGTAATCATTGATGGGAAGGTGTTTCTTTTTCTAATGCATAGTGTTTTAGTTTGACCTTAAAATTACACCTAACATGGGAGTTTAGGAACCACAAACTTCGACTTTGTAATGATTGGTGGAACCCATGGGAAAGTTCCAATTGGTGTTGAGTTGTGTGGTTGAACTATCATGTGACCTGTATTAAGTGGGTGCTCGAAATCTTTGTCTCAGGGACAAACCAACTTGTTATTTTTTCCTTTTTCAGTTATGAAGATCCATAGAGTGCTCAATCGACAGGGTAGGGTCATTGAGGAAAATCATGAGAGAAGTTGAAGTAATCCAATGGTACATGCTCTCGAGAAGAGGAATTTTAAGTAGTGTGAATTTAAATGACACTTAATTATGGTTTGTGGCCATAACTAAGCTTACTTGTATGTTGACCACATATTAACTATCCCCGTGATGTATCATATAACTATTTGTATGATACGATGCAATTCTTATATTGATATGATAGTGGCAATCATCATCAAAAGGATTCTTCTAGTCACTTTATGAAGATGGAATGAATTTTGAACATGGCATGGTTGTTTTACAAACCAAGCCTCAACAAGCTTCTGTGTCAATCATCTCATTATATATCTTTTGGAAATTGTTATGCTATAACTTATTGGTCTTTGTTAATTGTTCCCTTTGCACATGTTCTCAAATGAATTATGAACGAAAATAGTGAAGATGTTCATCTTTTCTTGTTTTTTACAATCAAGATCTTTCCTTCGGCAATGAGTTAACTTTTGGTTTCATTCATGTTTTATCTGCCAATCTTCACGTGGTAACTCTCTCGCATTAGGACTATAATAGTATGGATCTAACTTGTTTTGGTTCTTAAGTGGGACTAGGCAAGAAAAAGCTTGACCAATCCTTCTCTCTCAAGAAAACCATGTTTACTTTTCTTTTTCTTTGACCCTCCTAAGAGTTGTTGAGATATCTGGCCACTCTTGTACCATGATGGATCTTTTCTTCTTTTCCATTCTCTTCCAAATTTTCCACTTATGTACTTACTCGAATGCTAGTTTTAGCATTTGATGATGCTTTACGGTCTCCCTTCTTAACAAGTAAGAAAGTAGTTGTAGGATTTACTATAAGTTATTATTGTCAAGTTAGTAATGTATTCTTGCTTGATGGTTAAAGAAGGTCATCTAGTTGGTTAAAAAGATGATCGTAGCTGTAGATTGTTGATGCTTGCTCAACTTTATGTTGTGTTTTTCAGGTTTAGAATTTTTTGCATCTACTATCAAATTCGTGGAGGGTTGCATATTCAATATGGAAAAAGTTGATGAAGATGCTAGTCTTGAATTTAAGTGGCTTAAGAGGAGAGGTTTTGGTGGGAAAAAGAAGGAGATCCAATTTTATGAATCTTTCATATACGATGGAGTAAAATATATGCTATATGATTGTGTTTATATGTACAAGGAAGGTTTACGAGAACCTTATATTGGCAAATTGATAAAAATATGGGAGCTAAGGGACAGCAAGACGAAGAAAGTAAAAGTCCAATGGTTTTTTCGTCCGGAGGAGATTTCAAAGTGGCTTGGAGATACCACGACTCTTGAGAATGAAATCTTTTTTGCATCCGGTGAAGGTGTCGGTCTAGCCAATATTAATCCTTTGGTAATCAAATTTTTAAATATTATAACTTCTACATATATATTTCTCTGGATATTGTTTTATGGCAATATATGCAAGTCTTAAAGTACCTTGAGAACTATAAGCAGTTGCTGCTTAAATATTTTGCAACAAGCACTCTTGCATGTTGTAAAGTACACTTTTCCACAAGGTACACACATTAGTTGCCTATGATTATTTGTGGCATTGTGATATTACACAAGTGTCATAACTAGTGAAAGGCAACAAACTATCATCAACTCGTGGATGCATTATGATGGTAAACGTACACCACATTCTAAGACGTGGTGATAATATATGTCTGACTCAATACTCTATATTTCCTTGGATTTTGGACTATGCACTGGAATCAAGTATGCTCAAGCTATATCTTCTTCACAAACGATTTTAACCTACATACAAAATTGATGTTTTGTGATCTATGAAACTATCTGATTTCTATCCTCAAATCATGGTGGAAGAAAACACAGTGGCTTATGAATAATTTCTTCTTCACAAGCTAAGAAAGACGGTAACATGTGAAGAAATGATGGTTGTCACGATAGCAGAGGAATAATTTAACATCAACTATCAAGATCATGAATATTACGAATGAAAAGTATTGAGCATCAACTAAGTTCGGTGGGCTAACATTCATGGTTTCTTTAATTGGGAACTTAACTAGAGTAACATGGGACATCATCGAGATGGTATGAAAGAGAGTTCAATTATTGACTTGAAAGTCATTATGGAGTATGTTGATGTAAACAAGCATATGCATAATCGAGTTGTATTTTGCTTAAGATATTGAAATGAGAGTAATGTTTCCCTGTTATAACATCAATTTAAAAGTTTCTCCGCTTTAGATGCACAAATGCTCATGAATTACAAACATGGAAAAAGTTGAGTTTTATATGTTTTCTTTGCAAATGATGTAGTGGTGTACAAGCTTTGAAGAACACTCTTGGATCATGGAGTTTTTGATCAAGCTATACTAAAATATAGCATAAGTTTAGGTTTATGCTATCTAGGGATATGCATTTTTTAGGCCAACCATTGCTTAACCGGTATTATCTATTTGAATGTTTAGATATATAGATGCCCGTGGAATGCATACATGGAGAAGTCGTTTGTGTACATTTTTTTTGCAAATAATGTAGTAAAGTACAAGCTTTGAAGAACTCTCTAGAATCAAGGTTTTTTGGACCAAATATACCAAAGTAAAGCATAATGGTCTCTAGAGATAAGTCCTTGTTATGCTGACCCATGGACTTATGCCTGTATTGGTCTATTTTAAGCATATGTGGAAGATTAATTAGTAGTATGCAATTTCAGTATTTCTAGTTTAGCAAGTTCTATAAGTAGAGAGATTTGATGTTAGTTCATTATAATCGCAGGCATAGAAAACTGGAGAGGTTATATCAACAAAGGTGGAACTATATTTTAGTGTGTAGAGGATTTTGGGTTTTTGTTTCAATGAAGTGCAGTTTATTTTTGGCAAACACCACAGGTCAGTCGTGATAGCTGCTGGGCTACACCAAAGTAGGAAGAGCGCAGTCACACGAGGGATGGGTTTATAATTGATTCAAAAGGAATCAAGGCATTAAGAGCAACGAAGCGTAGCCATAAGGTGCCATGGGAGGTTAGTTACGAGCGACACTAGACGACAGAGATGCATGATGGAACCAAAGGGGATGAAGCGGGTGAGGTGAACTATTGCGATGGGGAATCATGACACCTTACAAATGGTATGCCTTCTCTTGGGGTAATATTTTGTTAAGCTAAATGGTGTGCCTAATTTTGGAGAATATTAGTTGAATAAGGCGGTTTGTCATTGGTCCAATGATGCATATTGGATTTAACCTTGGCCTTAATGTAAAATTAATTATGGGATTGATGAGAGCTTTAATTGAAATAAGATGGAACAAAGGAATAAGGAGAGCTCCCTTTGAAAACCAAAAGGGGATAATTTTTTAAAGATGGGTAAGGAGCTCAAGACGTGGAAGAGAGGTGGATGGTTACAAAGGCTATTCGAATGATTAGGGGATACATAGGGGAACAGACGGGAGAGGGTCAATAATTATAGCGATGGGGATGAACATGGGTGGATAGGAAAGCCAAGAGATATATCTCAATTAATGGGGTGGTTGAAGAACGATTTTGACACTACAGGGTTATGTTTAGAGGGAGACACACTAGTGTGGCTTTAATGTTGTAGGTGGCACCATTTTTCGTAGAAAGACTTTGAGTATGTGATGATTCTTGGATTAACGTGAGGGTGAGTTAGTGAAATAATTCTTTACTTTGGTTTTGAAGGGTCCCGTGCGGGAATATTGCAAGTGTTTGTATCCCTCACAGGTTGGGGGTATCTAAGAAGGCTTTTGGAGGAATTTTGTAGATGACTTGATGAGCAACATCTGAGAGTTGAGGAAATTTGAACCTTGTCGTTGTGGAATGTAATGGAACTTGCTCAAGAAATGGAGGAGAAAAATGTGGTTCGAGTATATAAGGGTTCTTCAAAGGGCATTCTCTTATATGTTTAACACCGCCTTTAGAGGGGATTTAGCAAAGACTAACGAGTTCTATCGGATACAAAATAAAGCTCCTGACAACCAAGCCAATCTGCCAAGGCACAATGATAAATGTCATGTAGTAGAGTTACAAGATTTCGACAAGTTCAAGGGCATAACCGAGCAAGAGCTATAGGAGAAAAGGATGAAGTTTGTTGCCTTGCTAGTGGATGAGAAAAGTAAGGTGGTGGATATTGAAGAAAAGTTTATGGTGCCATGGATTTGGAAGAGCGTTTATGCTTGGTTCGAGGTACGGTGTACTCAATCATGAGACAAGTTGGCGATCTTGATTGGCAGAGAAGTATCCCACGACATCATCCGCAAACCCCAACTTCATCTCCAAATGGGTAGTTGAGTTATTCAGACTTCATTTAGTGGATACACAGAGTGATTGGGGTGGTTACGTGTTGGGTTTTGGTGGAGCAAACTACGTGAGCTCCCGGGGGTTTAATACTGTCATTATATAACCAAAGGTGTGGAAGGAGTATCTTTTCTTGGATCTAGTAAACATGAGGAGAAAGACCTCGAAACATTAGGGGAACACATATTAACAACATGCTTTGAGAATGGAATTTCAGTTAGGACAATAAAAGTGATTCTAGTTTATGCTGAAACTTGGTGTTAATGAAATACATGGTTTCATTGTTGCAAAATGAAGGACAAGGTTTCTTGGTGGAACTGCATATGGAGGAATGACAACAAATGGGAAGAAATCCATGTTTCTCAGAAGGTGATATCATGTTCTGAAGGAGTTCATGTGCGAAAAGCTTGCCACCCTTTCGGAATGAGAGCATGCCATTGTTCTCATGAATGGGTATGACTCGTTAGCATGAGGTGTGTATTGCTATCTACCGGTGAGATGGACGAGATATTATGACTTGTTTGGGAAATTTTATACGCTGGTATAATGCGATTGCGTCAACCTTTTTCAAAAGAAGGGAGAAAATGGTACCTAAAAAGACATTTTAAAGTACTTAGATTCGATGGTTCATAAGGAGGGAACAATTGAAGTCGACATAACAATCATCACATAAATACAAGATGATTGAAGTTGAGGGTTGCCACAGGTTGGTGCGACATGGAAGCTCTACTAAAATTGAAGGGCAAATCTTACAGGTATGAGCTTTGTTGTACGGGTCAGAGCTTTCGACGACAAAGAAGGATCTTGAGAAGAAGTTGGAAGTTGCAGAAATGAGGATGCTTAGATGGGTATGTGGTTGGACTTACCATATTGGATAGGACATACCAATCAGAGGGAAGACTAAGGTGGTTTGGACATGTTTGTGGGGGACACTTGATTGTAGCCGTGGTGAGCAGAGTTGAAAGCGTGAGGATAGAGGGGGCGAGGAGGGGCAGATTGGGGAGGACTTGGGTTGAGCACTTGAGGCAGACATGGCGGCTTTAAGAATTTTCAAGGGCATGCCATCTACAAGAGTTATTGGAGGTGTACAAAAGGGTAGCAAACTGAGGTAGGGGTGTGTAGTTAGCTTGGGGGGATGAAGGGAGTGGTGAGGTAGAAGGTGGGCGTGTGGTCGATTACAGTGTCGTAAGATAAATTGGGGGTTGTGTAGCTTTGTGTCCTTGTACTAGTCTTTGCTCTTGGGATGTTGTTTGCAGTCTTAACTCGTCTTGGTTCCTTTTTACATATTCTGACCTATCTTTCTTTTTAGTCTTATGGTGTTTCTTTTCCCTGTTTTTCAATTTCTTTTTACTTTATTGCCCATACTTCTCACATGCTGGAGGTCTTAACGGGAACAATCACTTGACTCCTTGGGGTTGAGGTCATTTCTACTTACCCCACCCCGGTGTGGGATATACCAGAATGGTTTGGTTTGGTTTGGTTAGGTTAATATAAATCCTTTTCGCAGTCCTGTGGTATGAAGGAAGAATGGTACGTAGCAGTTTTTTATTACCTAGTGTTGAACAAGGAACTTGTATGAGGAAAGTTTCCTATTTAGGTTACTATATAGTTGTTTGATACGTTACATGGGCTATTGTCTTTACAGATATAAAATTAAAGTCTAAGTTACCATCATATTCAAATGTAGATGATAGATGCCCCTAAAAGAACACTTATATGGGCAATCCGTTTCTTGTGATACTTTTTGGTTGATAGATGCCTACACCAATTCTCAGTCCTCGTTAAACAAGGTGCATGTTGGCCACTAAGCTTCAAGTGTTATATGATAACGAAAGTAATTTTTTGTTTGCACAATTGAGTGTGGAGTATCTAAGTCGCTTCGTTTTTTGGAGAGGCTTAGGGGTGTTGGCTGCCGGATCCTTCTGAGATTTATATGATGGTTGTTGGATCACTCATGGCGCATATGTTGCACGAGAAGCGATTTTCTGGTTCTATAGACATTGAAGATGGTCATTCTTTGGTTCTAGGCATGCTTGACAAAGAGAGTATGATAGCCCGACAGTTCTTTTTAAGACTAGAGATTCAGACATTCAGTCAAACCATGCACAAGGAGATCGGTTGAGGCTAGAGAGTATACCTTGCTTTGATGACTTGGTAGAAAACCTTTGTGGCATATCTTAAAAACTTATTGGTCTTATTTAAAGAAGAGCGACTTAAGAGGGATTTGCCTTTGGAACCTAATCCCATACAATTAGAAGTGTGCACTTTTTGTAGGTGAATTCCAAAATTTCACTTAGCTACACACCTAAGCATGGTCTCAACAAGTATGTTATTAGCATCTCATATTCGTGGATATTGAGAGACCAGTTTCATTCTTACGTCGTGCTAAAGATGGTTTTGGCGGGCTCTAATCAAGGTCATGATGGCAGCTTTTGGGGAACTTTTTCAGTCAACTTCGGCTGGTTTGAAGAAAATATGTTTCTCTTCTTGTTTGGTTCTTGTGAATTCGTCTTCCCAGGGAATTTGTAATCCTCTCTTTCTTTGTAGATTTTTTGTGATGGCTCTTTGCAAGAGTGTTCCACTACTGTTGAGTTTTCCTTGAAGATGTCACCCGGCTTCTTTTGTATCCGTGATGACTTTAGCAAGCAACCTTATGGCCCTGTGTTTGAATGATCTTTTGTTTAGTGTGTGATAAAATTGGCTTTACTAGTAGTCGAGCATATTGCATACATATCGAGTTTTATTGCAAATATGTTTCAGCCGCTTTCTTGGAGGCAGCAGAAACTAACCAATCCTTGAAGTTCTTCCGAATCTGTTGTGGTGCTTGGATGAGTGCGTCTCATGCCAGGAATTATCGCCTTTCCTAATTCTTGTCATTATTTGATCAGGAAGCAATTGCTGGTCAATGCAATGTTGTTTGTGTGTCAAAGGACCGCAGAAACCCCCAACCTTCAGATGAGGAACTCAAGGTGGCGGATTTCATATTTTATCGTACGTTTGATGTTCAAAGCTGCAGTATATTGGATAAAATGGAGGAGAAAGTTGGTGGGCTCGGAAGTATGTCTACCGAATATTCTAGCTCGAACTTTTCCATTCTAAACTAGGGTCTATCTCTGGTGATTGATTTCATTTCTTATATGTGTTTTCGTGTGCAAATTTTGTTACAGTTGAATACATATTTAACAGAAAAGAGGGTGAAAACACCAGCACTCTCCCTCAAAGTATCTCTGACCGGAAGGAGGAAAACCAGAACACCACTACTTGCGGGGAAGTACATCAGCTTTTAACAAAAAGCCTAACCAACAAGCTTAAGGATGACAAAGAAGATATTAAGTTGTCAGCTGAAGTAGAAGTGAAAGTAGATGCGAAAGGAGAATCTCAAGGCAAAGATATTCCAAATTTGTTGGCTGAAAATGATAGCTGCATCCTTAAAGCTGACAAGGATAATTCAAGGCTAAAGGATATGCCCTTCAGTAAAGATAAGGCTGGTAAGGATGAGATGAAAACGAGTATGGTTCCCATTCACAAGGTGGAAGCTAAGGAGAGAAACAAGCCTCCTACGGGATCTGATAAATTACATGATCGACCATTAAAGAAAATTATGCCAGACGATAAAAACCCTTCCAAGGAGAAACAGGTTGAACTTGAAGTTGCTGGGGACTCTGACAGATTGAAGGATATGCCCTCCAAGAAATCTGAGGTTGAAAAATCCATCAAACTACCTGTTAATAAACTGAAGGCTTTGGGAACAACTGGCTCGAGTTCAGAAATGGGTAAAACTGACAGCTGCATTGATAAAGCTGACGAGGATAATTCGAAGCTCAAGGATATGCCTTGCAATAAAGACAAGGATGAGAGAAAAGTGAGCATAGTCCCTGTTCATGAGGTGGAAGCTAAGGAGAGAAACAAGACTCCTACTGGAAATGATAAATTACATGACCGACCCTTGAAGAAAATGAAGTCCAATGATAAAGCAGTACCGAAAGAAAAACAGGTAGAGCTTGAAGTTGCCAGGGACTCTGAGAGATTGAAGGATATGCCCTCCAAGAAATCCAAGGTTGAGAACTCCAGCAAATTACCTGTTGACAGTAACTCAAAACATGAAGAAAAGTTACCGCTCCATGTTAAGGATCTGAAGGATTCGGAAACATCTGGCACCAATTCAGAAATGGGTAAATCTGATAGGTGCACTGTTAAAGCTGACAAGGATAATTCGAAGCAAAAGAATATGCCCTGCAGTAAAGATAAGGATGAGATGGAAGAGAGCACGCTCCCTGTTCATAAGGTGGAAGCCAAGGAGAAAAATAAGACTCCTGCGGGATCTGATAACTTACATGACCGTCCCTTGAAGAAAATCAAGTCCAATGATAAAACGACACTCAAAGAAATACAGGTTGAAGTTCAAGCTGATGGGGACTCCGAGAGATTGACTAATTCCATAAAACCACATGGAAAGAATGGTAAAGTTCTCCTGGAATCTGACAAGGGAAAGAGTTCCACAAAAGTGACGGATGACTTGGAAGGCAGGATGTTGAACAAAACCAGGACTGATGGCTCTTTTAAGATGCCGGATAATAAGAAAAACAACTCTGTTCAGAAGCTGAGCATTGATACCAGTGGCAGTAATGGCAAAGATTTGGTAGATAAGCAACCTAAAGTGGAGCAATCTGTTGAGAGCAAAAGGAGGCTTTCTATGAGCAAATCACCCAAGGTTTCTGGTTTATCAACTGATAGAGACAAGAAAACCATTTACCAGGAATTCGTGGTCGGTCCAAAGCCAAATGCTGTAAGTTGATTTGCACGAATGATTTTTATAACCCTTTTCATATTTCAAGTAAATAGGAAATGAAAATTGAGTTCATATAGGATAGCAATTCACCAACTTTAGCACGTTGCCTTCATCTTTTGCTCTTTCTTAGTGGTCATGACCAATGATTTTTTATAACCCTTTTAAGTAGGAATTGTGCTATCCACTCATGTTTATTGGGTTTCGGCAACATTGATATATGTCTTGCATGGATAATTCTATTTGTTTGCAGCCCAAAAATTCCCACTACACACCTTGTTAGTAACTCATGTTGGCACATCAAAACCCTTTGATGAGAATGAGAAACCTCTCCAAAAAGTAGGAAAGAGGATGGAAATTAGTAATTTGGAATTGATCTCTTGTAACTTACTTTAGCTCAACAATACCTTGATAACTATCCCATCTAGTTGTCGAGATGACAAAATCTCTCGACAATACACAAGCCAACTATCACTTATTTGTAAGGCATTCATCTTCATTACATGACCTTTTACCAACTTAGGTGCCAAAGAGAGGAACCTTCAACACATTTATAGGAATAAAGTAATTGTTTATGGTGGTGTAATAGGGTGAATGAAAGTGGATCTAGTCATTAAAAAAGAAACGATTCAATACATTTCTTATGTACCTATGGGTGCTATGTAGATTTGATTCAAATTTCAGATGAATCTATATTGATTGATTGATTGCCTCATCCTTTCTTTCTATTCCGCATTTTTTAAATACCAAGATTTGTTTGTATCCTTATGAAACGGATAATATTATGTTAATACGATCTACATGTTGGACTAGTTATTCACAGGTGAAGAAGAAATCTAAAATAGGATTGATAGCACTCGTTAAGAATGATTTTGGTCTAGTTCGTGGTCTATTAGAAGTAGAAGGCTCTATGGTGGGATCCTCACAGACATGTAGTCGGTCAGTAGGGGCTTGCCGTTCTTGCTATATAGTGTGTATGTTGGTGAAAGTACCAAATATGGATTGTGACACATATTAACTGTTCTTGAATAGGATAGTGGTCCATTTCTGTTGTCGTCGGCTATAGACGTGATTAGGATGGATGACAAAATTTGGATTAATGGACAAGTAAACTTGGGTTGATAGAACCACATAACATGTTTCAGATGAGAAAATCATAGATGGCATTTAAGATAGCGTTTAGGGTGCTTTTGGTACATCGGACAGGACAACAAAACAAGGATCATTGTTCCATGTTTGGCAGGACTTTTATGCGGAACATATGTAAGAAAGTGGGACACGCATGTTCCACCACTACCCTATGGAACATGGTGGAACAGACATATTCTTTTACCAATATAACCTCAGAATAAAACCTGATTCTTTTCCAAAACATCAAATACGTCTCCCTTTTTTCATTTTGTTCATTCTTTAAATTTTATTTATTCTTTAAATTTTGTTTATTGTATTTTATGCTTTTTAAACTTCCACTTTACTGCCCTCATACTATTTTTATACCGTTTCTATATTTTGGTTAATTTATGTAATTTATTAATATTAATAATATTAAAATTTTTAAGAAATTAGAGAAATCGAGTAGAGAGAATTTTGAAAGAACCGGGAAATCGAAGGAATCTTATTTTCGAAATTGGGATTTTCCACAAATGAGGATAACCCAACGTATTTATAGGTAATAGCCAAGTCATGCTAGCAGAAAAACAACTAACTATTTTAATTAAAGCCACACCTAACAAATCTCCACCTTGGCTTTAATTCTAGTACAGTAAATTTTTTACTTCCAGTTACCAATGTTTAGGAGATCTAAACAATGCCTAAACTTGTTCAAAGAACCGGGTTTCGTCAGTGCATCAGCTAGATTGTCGTCTTCACTTCCTTCACTTCAATTCTCCTTTCCGAATGTATAAAGTGATAACGAACATCTATATGTTTCGTTCTTTCATGATGCACCCGTCTTTTGTAAGACAAATAGCACTCAGGCTGTCACAAAAAACTACAGTCTGATCTTGACGAAACCCAAGATCTCCATGCAAACCTTTCAGCCAAATCCCTTTTTTGCAGCCTCCGTAAGAGCCATATATTCAGCCTCTGTTGTAGACAAAGCAACAAACGGCTGTAACGTCGCTTTCCAGCTCACTAAGGCATCTCCAACAGTGACCGCATATCCCGTTAATGACCTCCGTGTGTCAAGGTCAGCTATGTAATCAAAATCTGAAAATCCAGCCACAATGCAATCTTCTTAATCTCCGTTAATGAGACCTACATCAGTTGTACCTTTGAGGTAACGAAAAATACGTTTCATGGCAACCCAATGTTCTTTCCCCGGATAAGCGATGTGCGCGAAACAACTCTAATAGCATGAGCTATGTCAAGTCTAGTACAGTCATGGTCATACATAAGACTTCCTACAACACTTGAATAAGGAACTTTGCTCATATACTCCATCTCAGCCTCTATTTGAGGTGCCAAAGCCACTGATAATCTGAAATTTGCCGATGAAGGTGTGCTCATAGGCTTTGCAAAAGCCATACCAAATCGAGAAAGTATCTTCAAATTGTAACTTTTCTGGGACAAGAAAAGTTTACGTCTAGATCTATCTCGGATAATCTCCATACCGAGAATCTTTTTGAACAGCCCCGAAATCTTTCATGTCAAACTCATAATTAAGGAGCCCTTTTAACTTCTTAATTTCAACCATATCACGAGCCGCTACTAACATATCGTCCACATAAAGTAGCAGATACACATGTGACTCGTCATCACCTTTCTTATTATATATACAACAATCATAAGGGCTTCTACTAAAACCATGACTCACCATAATGTTGTCAAAACTTTTATACCACTGTCTCGGAGATTGCTTTAACTCATGCTGAAGAAATGGAGTTCTTTGAGCCATCTACTTGCAAAGAAGCAATCACAACAAAGGAGGTTGATGTGTGGATAACAACCATGAGTGGAGATGAAATCCTTCACAAGAATAGAACTTGGAAATTAGTGAAGTTACCTCAAGGCAGAAAAGTTGCGACGTGTAAGTGGACCTTTAAGTGGAAAACGGGGCTGCGAGGAGCTGAAAGTGTGAGATACAAGGCCCGTTTGGTGGCTAGAGGTTATAGCCAAGAGCAAGGGGTTGATTATAATGAAATTTCTCGTCGGTGGTGCATCATACATCCATTCAGGTGTTGTTGGCACTAGTAGCACAAGCAAATTTGGAGTTGGAACAAATGGACGTCAAAACGGCTTTCTTACATGGTGAGCTTGAAGAGAAAATCTATATGAGTCAATAGGAGCCTAGGAGGGTTTTGTAGCTCAAGGTAAAGAAAAGTATGTTTCTAAGCTCCAGAAATCGCTTTATTCCAGAGCATCGGCCACCATGTCATCAAAACCATATCGAATTGGCCTACCAACTTGTCTTTGGGGCTTATCTAATGCTATAAATCGAAATTTTGCAGGTTGGTGCTGATTTTCGGGCACAACAGGTTTAGTTTGAGGCAAGTTACTCTGCTGTCCAACATTATTCTCGCCTTCATCGGGACCATTTAACTCGTACTCCACCTGTTCCGACACACTCTCCTCTTGAGCACTTGGAGTAATGAATACCTCACGCCACGTAACATACTCTCCTCATCAAACAATACATCACAACTGAGAATCACCTTTTCTTTTATCAAGAGACCAAAATCTGTAGCCCTTTACTCCAATTCCGTATCCCATAAACAACCCCTTCTTTGAACTTGGTTCCATTTTCCTTCACTAACATGGTAGTATGAAGGACAACCAAATATTCTTAAGCCCGTTCAATCGGCCGACTTACTGGATCACACCTCAATAGGAGTGTTACAATCAATTGCCGCAGCCGGGGTATCTATTCACCAAGTAGCAAACTGTGTTTAACGCTTGTCCAAAAACTTCTAGTCAACCCTGCACTCGACAGCACACATCTCACTCTTTCCAGCAGCGTTTGATTCATCCTTTCGGCTACTCTATTCTGCTGTGGAGTGTGCCTAACCGTCCGGTGCCTTGTATTTCCTTCATCTTTACAAAACCGATCAAACTCGCTTGAACAAAACTCCAATCTGTTGTCCGTTCGCAGCTACTGTATCTTCTTCCCAACTTGATTTTCAATGAAAACTTTCCAATCTTTAAACTTCTCAAACGACTCACTCTTATGCTTCATGACGAATACTCAAGTCATCCTAGAGTAGTTGTCAATAATTGAGAGGAAGTAACGATCACCACCAAGTGAAGGAACTTGCGAGGGACCCCAACAATAATGTGAAGGTAATCTAAAGTCGACTTGGTTGTATGGACAACTTCTGAAACTCTCTTCTTTGTTTTCCAAAGATGCAATGCTCACAAAAGCCCAATTCAGCAACTCTATGACCTCCAAGAAGTCCTTTCTTGCAGAGAATTACCATGCCTTTCTCACTAACATGCTGTAGCCTCATGTGCCATAGACGTGTCAAATCTGACTCATTCTCTACACGATTCAGGGCTGGTGCTGCTGATCCAACAACCATGCTACCTTCAAGCACATACAAGGTACCTCTCTTGGCTTCTTTCATCACTACTAATGCACCCTTAGTGACCCGAATTACAACACCACCGGTGTACTTGAAGCCTTTTGAGTCAAACACGCCCAAAGAGATTTAAGTTTTTCTTCAACCCGGGTACATGACGAACATCTGTTAGAGTTCTCACTGTCCCATCATGCATTTTAATGCTCACCGATCCAATTCCAACAACATTGCACGACATCTCATTTCCCGTCAAGACATTTCCGGTTGCAATCTTATTATAGGTGTTGAACCTATCCTTATGTGGTGTCATGTGAAATGTACATGCGGAATCAAGAATCCATACCTCTAACCGACTATTGCAATCAACCACCAAGAGTACCACATCAGCCTCCGAACACGAATCAACTTTTGCTACAGCAGTGGATCCTTTTGTCTTCAGTTTTGGACACTCATTTTCCCAATGACCCAAATCTTTACAATAGTGGCATCCATCCCTTAGGTTTCCACTTGGACCTCTAGGTTTCGATCTTGATCGGCCTCTACTTTTCCACTTCCCTTTTCCTTTCTCTCTACCTCTGTCTCTATCTCCGTTTACCACCGACAAGCCTACTGATTGGCTTTCAGAACTACTTCCTGAAGCTTTATGGCGCAATTCTCGTGAGTGCAAGCTTGAACGAACTTCTTCCATAGTAATTTGTCTCTACCAACAATGAATGAGTTGACACGATTTTCATATGAAATGGGCAACGAAACAAGTAAGATGAAGGCGGCATCCTCATCTTCAATCTTGATTTCAACATTCTTCAAATCCATAAGAATGGAGTTTAACTAGTCAAGATGTTCCTTCAAAGGCATTCCCTCCTTTATTCGTAGTGAGAATAACCTTTGCTTTAACAACTTGTTCGTTAAGGACTTGATCATGTAGGGACTCTCTAGTTTCAACCATAAAGACGCAACAGTCTCCTCCTCGGCAACTTCATAAATCACCTCATCCACCAAAGACAACAAGATGGTAGAGTGAGCCTTCTCATCTTGTTGTGCAAACTCAGATTCAGCCATATCTTTAGGCCTTTCACCTGCCAAGGGAATCCAGATGCCTTGTTGTTTTAGGAGAGCTCTCAGTTTAATTCTCCATAAGCTCATCATTTGTGGAGGCATTTTCTGAAATCTTGAGAAGAACTATGGTACAAGGTTCAATGTTGAGAAATCAAGAACAAATATCCATACTAATCTTCAATTGAGTCGGCAATTTCTAAATTGGCCGTCCAAAATGGGCAATCCAAAAATTGATCCCAAAAAAATCGACCATTCAAGAAATCAAAACATCAAGCTTGATTGCTCGTCATAAGTCGATACCTCCAATTGAGCACCCAACAACAAAATTGATTGTAGAAGAATCAATTTAGACCGATGAATTTTAGAAATTGATTGTTGTTGCCGATTCCTCAAATTGACTGCTGAATCCGTCAATTTACACCATCGATTTCCAAAATCGAGAAGCTCCACTTTGTAGGCACTGTAGTTGGATCTATTTGGTAAAATTGTATGATCTAGAGTTGTATGATTTAGAGGTGGTTCGTATGAAGTCCTAAATGAAAAAAATGATTGTTTGTCAAGTGTTGTAAATGGACATTGTAAATAACATACAATTATAGTTTAGCCATCCGTCATTAAACTAATGATTGTTGGAACACTGATTAGAATTATCAGAAAATTATAATCTAAATGAAGATGTTATAAGAGAAATATTAAATATTTTATTAGTAGTTACAAAATTCGTCAATTTGGGGTCAAATACGATAGTAGTTGTTTGAGATGGCTTTTACTTATATAATGCACATGGCACACATACAAGTAAACCATAACAAATCTTATTATAGTCATAATTAATAAATTAATGAAACAAATATAAAGTAATAAAATTATTGGATTCATAGTTGTACATAGTTGTTAAAAGCACGCCTGAGACGCGATTAGGCTCTGAGGCTCATATGGCTCAAGGTCTTGGGATTTTTTAAAGCCGAGGCTTGGCATATTCACGAGGCTCACCAAGGTGCTGATGCGCCTTGTGGGCCTAGGTGCGCCTCATAAAGAGTTACTAAATACCTAGTCAAACCCTAATATTAATTAAGTTCTCTCATCTTCTCATCTCCTAGACTACTTAAAAAAGAGTTATTAAATAGATAGTCAAACCCTAATATTAAATACCTGAACCCTAGAACTTTAGGCCCCCTTTTCTATAAATACACAGACCTTAAAACTTTTTCGATCACGGCTCACGCTTTAAACATTTCTCCCTTCTGCCTCTATTGAAGTACTGTTGGTTGCTGCATTGGAGGCTTTGCCGCATATTTGAGTTGTTACAACTGTGTGTGTGTTTCTCTCTCTCTCTCTCTCTCTATATATATATATATATATATATATATAAATATATATATATATATATAAATATATATATATATAAATATATATATATATATATATATTATTTTTGATAAGATGTGCCTCACATTTTTTAGGCCGGCGCCTTTTGCTTGCGCCTCGGGCCTAGTCCCCAGGACCCATTTGCGCCTAAGTTCGCGTTGAGCCTTTAACAACTTTGGTTTTGTAGTATATGGAGAGGGGATGAAAGGTTTAAAAGTGGGTTGGATTGGTGTTATGGGGGTTGATGAAAATGAGAAAGAAGAAGGGTAACATAGGAAAAAAGGAATGATAAATGGTATAACATTCCATTTGGTCCTTAGCCAAACGTCATCCACATATGACAGATAAGATGATGGTTCAAGCAATCAAACACCCACTAAGCTATAAAGATGCACTCCAAAGATTTGGGATTGAACTTAGCTCCTTTGGATGGACACAATTAAAAGTCACCAAGGAGTCATGAAAAAGTGGATTAGAAGGATATCATGTCTTCTTTCTATGCCCCAACTGGATAAACTATGAGATTTCTCACTATTCGTATGAAAATCGTAATATATTCGGCCTCTTCCTAGAGGACACCTGTTCAAGTCCCCCAGTTCCTCCAAGGCCGTTGTCGATTTTCTTGGTTGTTCTTAGGGCCCATGGGATTAGTCGAGTTGCACACAAGTTGGCCCTAACACCCAAGATTAACAAGAAAAATGGATATAATCGTCATATAGATAAAATTAAGAAGATGGTTGGTAGATATAAAGGGTTGTGTTTGTGTTTCCTTCTTTGTTATAACCCACTTTCGTTGTCTTTGTTTATGCTAACTGTTACTGTTCATGTTGCTTGTTGGCTGACACTCAACACTTCTTTTCTTGTTTCTTTTTGGTTTACAAGCCAAGGATCTTCTTGGAAACAACCTCCTTACCCCTTGTGGTAGAAAGGTCTATATACAGGGTTTGTTTATGTAGGGTTTATATCAACAAGTAACCTTCTAAAACGCAGCAGAAAATTAAAATTAGGTTACTTTAAATGAATCCGAACAAACCATAGGGTGTTTAGAATATTAAAGAAATCCTATCCGTATTAAAGTTAAAATTATCGTAGAAATAAAGAAACCCCATCCCTATCCAGTGACATATTTAAATGAATCTAAACAAACCATAGGGTGTTTAGAATTTTACCTTTGAGATTTGTATTAGGTTCTGATGGAGCACTAGAAACCAAGTTACGTTTCCTCTATGTAGATCCACATATGAACACCCTAGGCCTCGACAAGGTGCTAGCCTGAAAACACTAGATTTCTAGTATGTGTTTAACAGGAAAAATAGGTTTCTTTTCTGTTTTTCTCTGATAATCTCTAAATCTAAAAAGATTGATTAACCTTTTAGGCTTAGGCCTATCACCTTATTTACAAGTGGCCATTGGATAGATAGACCATAATCCCCAAACTTGGGCCGAACGTATCATAACCCATAAGCCCCTAAAGCCTAAATAAAGGTTTTACTTTATTAATCATAATAAAATTATATATAAGTACATTTACACATCAAACCCTGTAATTATCGTAATTACACTCTTAACACATACTTTTGTTATTCTGATAGAATAACTATTTAATAATCAACATGATATATTCGGGTTTCTGGTTATCCAAAAACCATATCGTAAGATATGTATTCTTTGTGTGCGACCCTATAGGTTTACATACTCCTTGGCAATATTAGAAGGCTGTTTGGCAATTGATGAATGGTTGGGTGCAGGATGATTAAGTGGTTATAATGATTAAAGGCTCTTATGATATAGTGCAAAATGAAATATGGTTGTTTGGTAATTGTTCAGAATGAAATTAGGGCGCTGAATGGTTCAGGGAGGCCCAAGATACAAAATCAATCAGAGGGATTTAGAACCATTAAGAGGTAACACTTTTTTTTGCCAAACAAGATTCACCTCTTCAGCCCCTTAGTGTGTGACACGTGTTGTGGGAATGTAAAAACTTACAGTTTCGTTTTGGTAAATTAGATAGCATATTATCATAGATGAAGTTCGAAGGATAATAGGAGCTAGAGGGGATGTCAACACATTGGACGAAAGATGGTGTGAATGTAGTTATATGACACAAGAGTAGCTATAAAGATGCATTCCATAGGTTTTGGACTCTAATGTTGCTTCTTGGGACGTATCCTAAAAAAGCTAAGCACATTGAAAAGTCACTCAAGAGTCTTGAAGAAATGGAATCGAAGGTTATAAAATAGGTGAGGTATACATTAAGAATGAATGCATGCATTCACTTGATAAGGAAATTGGTAGTCAACACCGTGTCACTCTTCCCACAAAAAAATTGTCTCTACATTGCAACGAATAAGAAATATGTGGGCATCAAAGTAGATACAAGCTTTTACATCGAGCAACATTTTTCTTCTAAAGCATGTTTGCAGTAAGTTTTGATGCAACCTTGCAGGCTACCATAATCAAGCCATAAACTTATAAAATAGTTGTTTGTAAATAATATGTTGAGTAGTCACTATGAAAGATTCAGATAGAAGTAAAATTGACTTGACTAAAAAACACAGACTTGATTAAGGAACACAATATATTTACCTAACCAAAAGACTAGCATAGTAACTCAAAAATTTGGTCTCAAGTGCTCGAAAATAGGGTCGCCATGGCCAGAAATAAGCTTCTCTAATACTAGCATTACAAAAGTGTGCCACCGGAATCTATGAGATGTCCAATCAATGAAGCCCATGACTTCTATACCTCTAACTTCTGGAAAAACAAAATAAGGAAAGAAAAAGGTCATAGAATAGTTCAAATTGCATGTAATTTGTCCAACTAATACAATGATATTTTAGATGGATGACACATAAAAAAGAGCGAGGTCTTGTTTTACTTATATGCATGTCGCCAAGTCCTTCTATGAGATGGTAGGAGTGTAGGACTTACCGGCACATCAAGTGATAAGTTGTGCACCATACCAAGGCAAGATGATGTCAGACATACCTGAAAATGCTATATAGGCACTAGCGGAGGATGTCGTTTTTTTTAGAATGCAAGACCCTAAGGCTAGATATCTTCATCATTTGGGGTTCCTCAAAAATCAACTCAACGAGGACCAAGTGGAAGTTGAGAAAGAGGGCCCTCCTTTGGCTTTAGGCAATCAAACTTCATGTGAGACTTATAGTTCACGAATCTCCTAATTATTTCAAAGCAGCTAGAAATAGATTCTTTAACCAGAAAGAATTCCAGAAGTTTTCACAACTCAATCATAGATGATGGAATCATCAAAGATTTGACCTTTCGAATTCCATCTGTATCACTAGAGACCCAGAAAACGAAGAGAAGATGTGTACAAACGAGATATGCAGCAACAAAAAGGAAAAAGGATTGCACAAAGGAACTCCTAAACGTTAGTCAGATGTGTTGATATCAATTGTGACTTATTATTTCAATGAATCAGTTCTTCAGATAGAAGAAGATTAGGGAACACTTGCTCGGAATTTCACTTATCAGATTCTGTTGTGGAAGACAATAATTTTTTTATGGCTTTGCATCTTTTTAGGCTGAGGCAGGGATAGATTACAAGAACTTGATGGTTGGGAACATTGATTGGTAATATACTTGTACCAATCCTTAGTAGTACCAGTCACCAAAAAAAATGAACGTGTTGAATAAATGAAATGTGAATTCTTTTGTCAAAGGTTGTTCCCATGTTTACACAATAGGGCTCTAACATGGAAGATAACGTGCAAATGCTCGCAAAGG
This sequence comes from Cynara cardunculus var. scolymus, assembly GCF_001531365.2. Taxonomy (NCBI): domain Eukaryota; kingdom Viridiplantae; phylum Streptophyta; class Magnoliopsida; order Asterales; family Asteraceae; genus Cynara; species Cynara cardunculus. Next base: position 13,253,940 of record NC_037538.1, on the reverse strand, counting down.
GTCTTTGTTGCTTACAATTTATGGTCCTTGACAAAAAATCAGATTCCATGGCTGACATGATGCCTCAAGAATTCCATTTCGTCAGCATCCCATTTATTGGTCATAGAAGTGGGACGATTGCTTAGATAGCGTCTCTTCATGAGTTATAACCATCGAATTGAGTTGGAATCAGTCAAACTTTGTGGGTAAGTTGGTTCTGCATTACGGGTCAACATTATGTTTGGTTATTGGATGGCTTCAAACTTTTGTCTAATATCAAAACATTATCTTCTGCGGAGGTGGTTATTATGGCAGTTAATCGTGGGTTTAAGTTGGGAGTTCTTGCTACAGATGTTTAAGTTGACCTGCATTACGCTTTTAACAAATGAGTTTTTGTCTACATGGAGAAGTTATCATGTTTCTAGGAACATATCTGTAATTTTCCTCTCATGAATAGTCATTTGGCCCAAGTGTATGACATTTTATGATCATTGATGTTGTATTTGTCTTTTATGTTTTTGAACTGTTGTGCTTACGACTAACATAAATGTTGCTGTTGAAATCTTGCAGGATAGAAGCGGTTGGTTCCGGCGACTTGTAAGTATTCTTCTTATACTTTGTACAATGTCCTATCATTCCATGACAAGCTTCTTTTCTTTTCATATCTGCTTAATTCTGTACTTATTCTTTAGCTCATTAGTATGTTATTTAACTGGTGATTCATTTTCCGTCTTGTTTCCAACCATTTATTTGGATGTATCGACTACCAAATGGTGTTATTCTATGTCACAAGAATTTCCCATGAGGAACTCACCTGCCTTTTTTCTGAACAATTGCTAAACAGCTTATTTTCCATCCATCTTTTTCTCCCTCTGGTTATTTCCGTTCAGTTCTCTCTTCTTCCTTTTTAATATGGCCACTTAGATGATATGATCTTGGAAGTTCGTATTTCACCCCTGGACCACTTTGAAAGTAGTTTGCTTGCTATAAATTTGGTATCATTTAGATCCTTCGAAAGCTTTAATGTAAAACTTTCTTGTTAGGTACAGAAGTTGGATAAGAAAAGCATAAAACTGTATAAGGTTAAATGAAGATGGAAAAGAAGAATCTAATTTGTCAATCTTCATCAATTTTACTCTTGTCTTGACATTTAGCTTCAATATATCACTGCTTACCACTTATCTAAACTTTTGATTTGGTATTTTTTTTCATCTAGCCTTGGGAGGAAAGATTGAAGAATGCATATGATCAAGGAACAGCGGTCCTGCTCTATAATGTGGATCCAAATTATACTTCCGGAGAAGTTGAGGTATATGTCATTTCAATAACGCAATGGACTATGTCGCTTTCATGTGTGCAAAAACTTTTTTCCAACTGTCTTCTATCTGACTTTGTGTTATAGTTTTGGGTAGAGTATGACTATGAACCATCCATCTTCGCAAAGAACGTGGAATGTATTGTCTTGCTAAAATATTGAAGGATAAGTTTGATTGTTTCTACCTCAATAGACAACATGTATAAAAGATGTGTGTAGCTAAATCTGAATGACAAGCCGGTTAGGCCAACATTAATATCAAAGGATGCCTTTTGTGCCCCAAAACCCTTGGGAGTTCATCACGTTATGTTTGTTTCCACCATTCTTAAATTTCTTTTGGTTTCATTTGAGCCTTCGCCTAGTAGTTTGGAATAAAAAGTTTTTACTTGGATGTTGAAAACTAATTTGAATATCCAACTTCTACACTTGTATTTGTTTTTCTTCAATGTATAAAATATCCAGTGTATCTGATTGAACACCTCTTGTTAACAATTCTACCTGGTCATCAAAGAAACCCAATTCTGAAAAATCTGTTCAAGACCGATGATCATATGTTTGACAATTCAACCTGGTCCTCAAGTGTGTTTTTCTACAGCTTAGCCTTTGACCCATAAGTGTGAAAGTTAAGCACAATGTGCTTCTACTCTGGGCAGTTAATTGCGTGTTATAGCGGCTAGCGGTCATTTGGGAAATAGCGGTCTGCAAATAGTGGTACTGCAAGTTCCGACACTAGACACTGATATTTGATCTGAAATAGTGGTCGATAATAGCGCTATTCTTTGCCTGGTCTTTTTTGTTCTTGTTTTTGGGCTATTTAAAGTGGGCTGTTTTGTTTGAGACCAAGTTACTTCTATTTGACCCACAGCTTAAGATGTCGATTTGACCCAGACTTTAAGACTTTTATTAGGTTGAAACTTAAAAGATCTCGATAATTCCAATTCCAGACCAATTTTGTATATATAAGCAACGCCACTAGGATCACTTATCCCCAGACTCTAATTCAATCTACGATTCTACCCCTCAATCAACTCCTCTCCGCTCTCCAGACTCTACCAGCAACATTACTCTGATGTTTTCACCCATTGTCCCATACTCCTATTTATTGTTTTATTTTTTCAATTTATGAACATAATTGGATAGCTCTGGTTTATTATTTTATTTTTATAGGGCAGTAGTTACCAAGTAGTTTAGCAAGGTTAGCTCATCTAGTCGTTTATGAGCTTTATAAACTCTATTACTATGTTGCTTGTGTGGCTTGAATTGTTTGACTTGATATGTATTAGGCATAGAATATATTAAGCTTTATATATATATATTCAATTTATTTTATGAACGTAGTTCTTTTACTGTTATACCATCGCGAAAACCGCAATTTCAAATCACGGTCCCGACCACGATTTCCGCTAACGACCACGTTAACTGCGTAACCTCTACTCTTTTTTTAGAAGTATATTTCATTCTCCGTTAATGTTGTTTGATTGAAAAATTAGCTTTTGTCAACGAATGGTTTGTCATTGACTTCAATAATTTTTACATAAAATAAAAATATGTTTCATATAATTTTTCATAACGGGTCGATAGTGTTCTGACCATGGGTGACTAAATGCCTCTTCTGACGTACGTAGGATGAACTGAATTCTCAACCATATTGCAACTGAAATAGACCTGATTGCTACTGAGATTCGTTTTATGTAGTTTTTAGCAAGAACCCTGCATATCCACTAGAAGGTCCATGAATCCATGTGGATGTTCCTGCCTTCCTGGAAAATCGTTGAAGGCATGTGCTGAAAGCCAATTTTAGATGCTCACAGATATTTCTTTTACCCAATTCCTGACAAGCCGTGGTTAAATAATCAGGATAAACACAACTGATATATAGCAATGCTGGTGAGGTTAACAGTAGTAGTGTAGCTAATGAAATCATGAATTTATGATGTCTCTTTTTCATACCAGCAATTGTGTTATGGTTTTCAATGTATTTAATCAACACCACCATTTTTCAAAAACGAATTTTGATACATCCAATGATCTCAGGCTTAAAAGTTAAATGTAATGAGCTAATGGTGCTGCCAGTATCATCTGTTTGTTTTTTCTTTCTACACTAATAACATGCTGAGATGAGATTTTTTTCGAGAGTTATCCCTGATGTCTGCGATGGGTGACTATCAGAGCTTCAGTGTCTTTATTTTGGTTGGTTTTACCCCTGATGCCTATCATAGGAGAAGCAACGGATCCATATGAAAGTAGGATCTGGGATGCACACAATTATTTTCTTTCTGGGTTTCCATTGCTCTAAGTGCATCAAAAGATTACTTCACTCTGTTCTCCTTCTCTGGAGTTGTGGAAGTGTTTTTGTGAATGCTTTGAAATATATCTGTATGAGTTGTTCTATAAGGGCCGTGTTGACGATTATATCGTATTACTACAAACAGAAAAAAATGAGTTTGACTGCTTTAATTTGTTTTTCAGGATATAATTTGGCATGCTTTAACGGAAAATTGTGAAGCAAAGATTCTACAGCGCACTGCAGTATCTAGCCCACATTATGGTACATTTTGGATGAAAATAGTTGGGAAATGAAGTTGGAGACATTTACATTATGTCTATTTGTCTTTCACGTGTTACAGAAACTTAAAATTTTTAAACTTTCATGTGTAGGTCAAGCTCTCATTTTACTTAAGACGAAGGAAGCAGCACAGAGGGTTCTTGCAAAATTGGACGAGGAATGCTTAATGTTATCGAATGGGAGGTAAATTTCCACGTCCATCAGTTTTCTAAACCTACAGATAGTACACATATTAATTATTTTGTTTGGAACAAATAGTATACGTGTTGGCATGCATGAGCTATTTCCAGTAAGTCATGCTATAGCATTCATTTTTATCTTTCTAGTCTAAACTGGCACTACATTTGGTAAGTGTTTAAACTAGTATTTTAAACAAATAGTGTTTTCATATCAAATATTATTTAAATAGTTTCAGAGATATTATTATAGCGTTTTTTGTCATATTTGATATTATTATCTCAAACTTGTTGTGGCTTATGATGGTTAAACATGATAACAAAAGAAGTGCAGAGTATTCAAAACAAAAGCCAAGAGAATCTGGGAAAATGGCAGGATCTATGCTGACCAATAATATAGGACGAAAGAGATGGTAAAGGTCAATAACTGATATGCTAAACTAATGATTGCAAAACAAAGATGACGGATTTATTTACATCTCTCTTAGATGTTGGGTTCTTTTATCGTAATCAAGGTATTGCAAAAGTATGGCTTCAACAAGTTTGAGATAAAACAAAAGACTAAGGTCATTAGTAGAATGAAATCTATCACCCTGAAAGGCTTTAACTTTAATAATACCCTCAAGGGGCTTCATACTTTTATTTAGTGATATAAATGTTGGTTTCTTTTCATATCGAGTTCTTGGACACAAATTGCTATTGGATAAGGAATGGTTGAACCTCTAATCACCTTTTGGAATGATTTAGATTCAAAATCTAAAGTGATAGCAACAGTTATTGGATGATTACAGTTCTTATAGCTCTAATCAGTGCAGCATAACCAAAATTCTGGAAACGATGCATTTATAGGATATAATGTTAATTGGGTTTGCGTGTAGATATGCTGATTTATCATAATTGAGTGCATTACATGGATTTTAGCCAGCAACACCTTTTTCTGTAATTAAAGAATTGCAGTCTATTATGATTGTGACAGTTCATAGAAAATAACGATTCTGTCAGTGTAATGTTTTGACTTCATAGTCTGCAAGTTGAATGATCTAATTTGAAGTTCTTTTTCTTATTTCTTTATTTATTATTTTGCTAATGATGCTTTTTGTCATTATTTTTTTCTTTTTTGCTCATTGCAAGTTGATCTGCATTTTTTTTCGCAGGCCTCTTGTTGCTATCACTTGTCCTCCTATCTTAGTAAGGAAAAATTCCAACTTTTTTGGTCACCTTGCCATTGATAAACTGAAACTTCAAAATCAACGAGAAATGGTACCATCTCTCTCTCTCTCTATCATCTCTCTCACACACACATTCATGCACATGTGCATGAGTGCTTCTTATCTGTTTGTTATTCAGGTCTTCTATTTGTCAACTCATTATTTATCCATCCTCCAGGATGAAGCTGTATCCACGTCACATTTTTCGCAACCAAATACTATCGAATATGACATGGCCATGGAGTGGTCTTTACTACAATCACGGTCCAAGAAATGGTGGGAGATGATTCACAAGGTAGAACTACTTCATGTCATCTACACATACCAAATGTTGTCAAGAGTGTCGGCTGTTCTTGCTTTTTTTTTCTTTCCTTAGTTGAACTCTTCACTTTTGTTCTGTTTTAGCAACAAGGAGATGAACTGAGAAAAGTTAAGACTGCCCTTGTGAAAAAATGAGTGAAGTTTCATGGAGTTGCTGCAAAGGAAGAGGTTATCTGTTCATAGTTTTCACCACCATCGCAATCTTGCATGAAATACTTTTCAGGTATGCTGTGTAGACTGATTACATATTAATTTCCCGAGCACTTGAGATTCTATGTTATTTCTTGTTTCTGTTTTAACGTTAGAACACTAGCAAAGAGATGTATCCTTCTAAAAAGAATTCAACTTATTTAAGATATTATGTGAATCAATATACTTAATTACTTAGATCTATACAACTGATTACCTGATCATTCTCATATTCCCATTTCCGTTCCTTAAATCGAACAAAGCCCCCCCCCCCCCAAAAAAAATTGTTTCTTGCATTGTAGGCTGCTGTTTTCTTGTTTTCTTGTTTTCATGTTCCTTGGGTCATTTAGTATAGAAACCTTAATAAAATTTTAATTTAAATCCATGACCTTCTAGCCTATTTAAGAAAAAAACAGCTTCGAACTCATTACATCGTCAATTTAATTAGAATTTCGTTTAAGGTTGTATACCTATATATACCCATGTTGCTTTGGGTCCTTTGGTGAAATGACCTTATGACCTTCTGACATGTTTGAGGATGACGCTGCTTAACTAAAAATTATCATTTCCATACACAAGATTGCCTAGAAACTTGTTAAGTCATTGATTTAGGAAAAACGCTTGCCTAGAGGTCATTTAGCTAAATGCCCCCTGTCCGTTTTATCAGCTTTCAATATTATCAATGGCAACTATGCATGAGTTTGGGCTTATGAACGATTGTTTGCTCTGCAGAAAAGCGGTACATTGTACAATGCCACCTTAACGGAGCCACAGATCGGTTTTCCCTCGTTTCGTGCTGGTAGTTCTGTATTGTAGCCAACTCGACTCATGAAATCAGCTGTTCTTTATGGATCTTTGTTGAATCCTTGCGGGTTTTTTGAGATCCAGAAATATCATCATAGATTTTGGTACCATTTGAGGTTGAAGTCCTCCAGTTTTATAATGTTTCATCTTCATTGTCTTTCCAATTAGTTTCTAGTAATTCCAAGAATTATGGAGGAACTCTAATTGCATTTCTAAAGAATCATGGGTTGATGAAAATGAACTCCGGGTTGAACTCAACACCCGACCTGATTCGTCTTTGAAGATGCGGCCATTGAGAAGACTCTTTTTCCGTTTGGTTGCAGGAAATGAATGGATTTGGATTTCAAATTCATTTCAATCCCATGTTTGGTTTGTTGGATTGTTTGGATTTGAAATTCTAGGATTTAATTGAAATCCTTTAAACATAGGATCTCTTGAGGGGGTGTTCGTGATTTCATAGAATTGTATGAAATAAGGTTTCAGAAAAGGTTAAAAACATTTAATGTAACAATCGTTTAATAAAATTGTAATTTAATCATTTTTATAGTTATTTATAATTTTTCTTATAAATAATGGAATTCAATTCCATTTTAACCCTATAAATCAAACTCACAAATGATTTAAAATCCATTATAATTCAAACCCTTCAAATCCAAATCGTTCCATTAGATCCAAATTCTTAAAAAAAAAAAAAAAAAAAACAATTCTGCAAACCAAACGGACCATTGGGTCTTGTTTAGTTTAATAGGATTTGGAGTTTTATGTCATTCAAATCCCATGTTTGATTTGAAGTTTTTTTGAATTTAAAATCCTAGGATTTCATTGTAATCCTAGAAAAATAGGACGTTGAAATCCCATGGGGTTTGTATTTTGTGGGATTTTGTAGGATTTGTGTGTAATAATATTTTAAAATATGTTGAAAACATTTGTTTATTAATAATTAATTAACAAAAAAGGAATTCAATTCTTTTATAATTTGTTTTTATAAATTATTTATAAAAAGTAGAATTCAATTACATTTCAAATCCTACAAACCAAACAAATCAAAGATTCCAAATCCCTCTAATTACAAATCAAATCCAAATTTCTCAAAATCATTCCATCAAGTCAAATGCCCCCTTTCAAAGTCCAAACATATGATTTTGAAATCCTATGAAGTTGGAATTTTATGGGATTACGTAGATTTTATATGTAATAATAATTTAAAATATGTAACAAATACTTGTTTTGTAATAATTAATTAACAAAAAGAGTAAATTAATGGGTTTTTTTTTATAAATAATAAAATTTAATTCCATTCCAAACCAAACAAACAAAGATTTCAAATCTTTTGTCGAAATCCAAATCTCTTAAATCCTTAATTTGCTAATATTTTATTGGGGTTTTTTTTTCCGCATGAAATCAAGGTTTTGGATGATCGATTTTTGTTGTTGTTTCAATTTGGGGTCTACTTTTTCAATCGAGTTTGAGTCCGATACTCATTTGCGGGCTTGAGATTGAGATCAATAGTTTTTATATATTGGCTTGACTCAGCTGACGTGACTCGAAAAATTTAATCGAGCTTCCAAGTAAGTAGTGTGTGCTTGAAATCTATCCGAGCTCGAGTTTTAATAGCTTGTTAAAAGTTCAACTTGGTAACACCTCTAATCCTATTTATGAATCAACTCTTTGGCAAGGTTTCAAATGATACGAGGCCAAGTCTCAAGCTTTAGAAGCCATTGTGAGGTTATGACGTTTTTCAAGTCGTGACTTTTGACAACAAATTTCGAATATTATATATAAACATATTTTTTCTATTATTACTCGATGATTCAATGATAGAGATAGTTTAAGTTAGGCTTATAACTACGCATTAGGCTATGGCATGCTTATAGGCTTAATGTGGTGTGAGACACAAGTCTTGAGCCACGACGCGTCATAACGACTGTTTTTTTTTTTTTTTTTAATTAACTTGAATATCCACCCTGCTATGCGAGCTGACTAGTCCCAGGACGACCACCTGCTTTGCAAATAGCTCGGAGTCACCGCATTTGAACCTCTGTGGCCACAAGGATTTTTATTCCTCCTTGGATTTGAACCTGAGACCTCCTGATATTTTTTGACCTTTGGAGTCAAGTTCAAACCAATCAAGCCCCACCCTTGTGGTTGTCATAACGACTGTTATCGAAGCGTTTTAAAGCAGTGCTCTCTGGGCCACTAATTCTAATGTAGTCTGCTGTAATTTTTTTATTAATTTCTATTGTGGGGACGTTTATCATACGCTCACCGACAAGAGCCATCACCCTCATTTACCTTATTCGATTTACAACATTATTGACTATCAAAATGGTTCGTTGGTAACTCATATCATCTAGTAAGAGTTTAGTAAGTAAGAATATTGTTCCTCACTTACCTGGTAGATTCTCGACCCTTGTTATACTCACCCAGTAAGGTAAGTGACACCCATTAATTTTACATAAATTGTCAATTATTTAAGCCTGAAAAATTACATAAATTATATTATCAGAAATATCCATGAATCCAAGTGTTCAGTTTAATAGTGTTTAGCTCTTTTTGAATAAAAAATGATACAATATTCCATCTGAAAAATAGCGATCGGTTAAACTGTTTGAACAAAAATGATACATTATTCCATCTTAATTGACTTTTTTCAGACAACGTACTTTTGATTGATTATTGTGTCTTTTATTCGATCTTTTAGCCATCCTCAAAAGCTCATTTTCTTCATTAGTAATGATTACGATATATTTTCAAAAGAAAAACCAAGTGTCTTTATTTCAATTTACATTTAGGAGGGAGTTGTAACGTACCAATTGCTCAAGTCATCATAATCATAAAAACTGTGTTTTTCACAATAAACCAGATAAATTTATATAATCATTTAAACTATATTATAATGGTACTCGCGTAATACACTGAAATATATCTCGATTTTAATGTTTCGTTTTATTACTTCTCTGTAGATATCATAATACGGTTTTTATATAGTTTTGAGAAAAGGATAATGTTTTTAATTTTGAATAAAATATAAATTTAAAGATATCATAAAATTTCAATAATAAATATATCAATATTAATATCAAACTAACTATTTAAAAGTTCTTGTTTTTTGTGTACTTTATTTAATTCAATTTTTTATTATAATTTAATTTAGATTTAATAACGAAGTAATAATATAATTTTTATAAGAATAATAATTAAGTATTCTGTTAGAACTCAATGATTATTCTAATTATATTTTAGATTTTTTATATTTAAAATGAAATGTTTATCTGCAGTAATTAGTTACACAAATTAAAAAAATAAGCTTTAATAAGTTGTACTTATGCACAGTTTATTTGTAATCTTGAATTTTAAGTAATATTCATCAATAAACTGTACTTCATATATATAAAAAATGGTATTTAAGAGTTTTTATCAAATATTTAATAATATAGTATAGACTTAATAAGGTAAAAATAAGTAGTTAGAGAAGGTGACATATTGGATTCTCCAACTACTCTAACCTACAACTTTCATATGATAGTAGTAAGTAGTGGTTGAAGCAAACACCAAACTTCACTCCCCAAGTCTACAAGTAGTTTACCCTACCCCTTCACCAAACCTTTTCAATACACCATATCTTCCATTTTGGTACATATGATTTGTTCAAATACGGTGATTTCGGGCTATCTGCAAAGCAAGTGGTCGTCTTGAGATTAGTCGGCTCGCATAACGAGTTGGAACTCCAGGTTAATCAAAAAAAAATTACAAGATGATAATCGTGGTTTATAAAAACTTTTGGATTCGGTCTCTTCCTCTAATAGTCGTTAAAATATTCCGTTAAGTGAGAGACATTTTTAACATTTTATCGATTTTTTTTTGTTTTTTACCTGATCAAAAAACCAATTTTATGATTCTGGTCTCTATGGTTTTTGGTTGGGTAAAAGCAAAAAAATAGGTGAAGGACTGAAATGCTACTTATTTAACGTAAATTTTGAACGGTCGTTCAAGGGAGGGATCAAATCCAGACGTTTTTGCAAATCATAATGACCATCTTGTAATTTTGAAACTACAGGGACGAAAAGTATTATTTTTGACAAACCAGAAGGACCAAATTTGCAGCTTACTCCTATATATACATTCACAAATATGCCATTGGAATTTTAGTTTTTGATTTTCCTATTTGCAATCCAACCACTAAAAATACCTAAAAATATTGACTCTGTTAAACACTAAAGAAAAATCAATTTCAACCAAATAATAATAATAATAGAATAACATATTTATTTATTATTAAATCATTTTATAGAAATCTTCTATGATTAAAAATATTATTATTTAATCTTAAAAATAATTTATTTAATAAAGTATTCTTCATATTTAAAATGGAGAAAATGTGGTTGGTGAGAAGAAAATTTTCCATATTTGAAAAAGAGATTTTTTTTTTCCATATTTAGAAGAAGGATTAAAAATCTGCAAAACTACATTTTTGGCAAAAATACCATTTAATAAAAAGTGTATTTTTAGAAAGAAAATTATAAAATATTTGTTATTGTATTAAGATTATATTTGGTAAACTAGTTGATTACTGATAAGTTAGTTAATCACTGATAAGATGGTTGATAAATAAATTATTTTTGACAAAAACTAGCTTATAAACATGTAAAATGATTAAAAGGGACAGCTTGACAAAATAATCAATCACAAATAATTCATAATAGAATTTAAATAAATTTCTAAAAATATAATTAAAACAAATTTTAATAGTATAATATGTTGAATAATAAAAATAAGATAGTAAAAGAAATTAAATAATATAATATGT
>NC_037538.1:13226573-13241385 GCF_001531365.2 Cynara cardunculus var. scolymus | reverse complement strand
CATCACCTAAAATTAAAATTATATTATGTATTTATTAAAAGATAATTAGGATATATATAATAAGTTATAAAGTAATTAATAAATGTTATAGTAGGAACTATTTTTTTTGAAAGTGTAGGTGAATTAAACATGTATAGATGATAATTGTAAAAGCTGAGATGATACAATTAAAAACATAAATGAATTGCAAGGATGTAAATGGTCTAAAGACCGTTTACCTAAATACTTACCCGATAAACACTTATCGGTAAAATTCAACACTATCGCTAACTTACCGAGTAAGATTTTATTTACTAAAACGCATCGTATGCAACAATTTATCCCGGTAAGCGCTATCATGATAAGAGTCCTCGTTCTCACTTACCGGGTAAAACTCTCGATTTTTGCCTTCGCTCTTATCGGGTAAAATTATTAGTTATTGTCATATTCATCTGGTAAAATAAAGTGACTTGGTAAGCACTTACCCCGGATAAGTATTTGATAAACAACATCTAAGTCTTTTTTTTTACTTTTTTTAATAGGTAAATGTAACAACCCCTATATTTTATTAATTGATTCCTTTTAAAAAAATCATTAACCACATCAAATAAGATATATATTTTTAAGAATGTTTTCTAACTAAAAGACTAAACAAGTAGTAATACATGGTTACGTCGTCGTTTAAGCTACCTCGAGTATTGTGACCGTTATATGATTTTAAATGCGCAAGTGAAAGCCACGCGTCCATTACTGGTCCGTATGTACAAATTCTGGGAGACTCTGCCACCCTTCTCGTGCTCTCATGTTCTTCCCTTCACCCCCAATTTTGTCTCTTTCTCCTTTTCACCCCCATCTCTCTTTACTTCATCATTCTCTCTCCATTCTTGCTTGATTGATTTCACTTAAACCCTACTTACAACCCATTTCGAAACGATTTCCATTGATGATATCAGAGGTATGTATTCTCTTCTTTGATTCTGTTCTTGTAGAAATTCCTTGTTTTTGTTAGGGTTTTCTTCAAAAAGGTTTTCCACTTTTGTGTTTGTAAGAATCTGGAAAGATTTTTGAATTTTAAAGGTTTTGATGATGGAATCGGAGGTATGTGCAATGTGGGTTTTTGTTTTTGTTGATGGAAATTGGAATAAACCCACAGAAATAATTGTCTGTGGTTTTGATTCAGGAACAAGATTCTTATTCTGGGTGGGAAAAAGTTGCGACTTTTTGTAGAAAGTTATGGAATCTAACAACTGTATCTTGTGTTTTAGGAAATTTTTTGTTGATTTAATTGAAACCCTAGAGAGAAGATTGGTTGAATCGAAATGGGTTGTGCTCAATCCAAGATTGAGAATGAGGAATCTGTTTCTAGATGTAAGGATCGCCGGAATTTTATGAAGGAAGCGGTGACGGCGAGAAATACTTTCGCTTCTGGCCATTCTGGTTACGCTATGGCTTTAAAGAACACCGGAGCTGCTTTGAGTGATTATGCACAAGGGGAAGCTGATGAAGTCTACCATCCCCATTTGGGTGGTGGTGGTGGTGGAGGCGTCGGAGGTGAATCATCGGAGCCGCCACCTCCTCCACCGCCAATCATGGAGCATCATCTCCCTCCACCTCCGCCGCCGTTACCTACATATTCCCCTGTTCCGCCGCCAATGCCTAGCTTTTCACCGACACCAACTCCACCGCTACAGCGGTCGGTTACAATGCCGGCGATTCCGGTTACCAAAAAGGGCGGTCGGAAGATGAATAACGGAGCCATACTTGAGGAAGATGAAGAGGAAGGGGAGGATGAGGAGGAAGAAGATAATGTTATTGATTTAAGAGGGAGGAAAGGGCGGAAGAGTGGCGGCAGGATGGCGGCAGAGGACGATGCTCCATCGCCTCTAACTCAAACTCCGGTTGCACCACCACCACCGCCACCGGAGAGCGATAAGATGCCTTGGGATTACTTTGATATGGGCGGTATGCCTTGGACCCATTTGAATGAAGAATACGATGAGGGTATTGACGAAAAAGACGAGGAGGAAGAAGTAGAGGAGGAGGAGCAAATGGACGGTGCACACCACCACCTCCACCACAACAACCACCATCTCCACCACCATCAGGTGGAGCCGAAAACTCCTGAGAAAGTGGTGATGGAGGGATTTACAACGGAGGAAGAGGAGACACCGGTGATGGCCAAGGATAGGCAATTCACACATTCTAATACGGCACCACCAGATATTAACCGGAGAGGAGGCGGCAATGGCGGTGGTGGTGGCATGGTTGTGGGGTCAAGCAGTGTCAATTTGTTGAAGATTTTTGGAGACATCGATGATCATTTCTTGAAGGCTTCTGAGAGTGCACAAGAGGTATCAAAGATGCTCGAGGCCACACGGATGCATTATCACTCAAATTTTGCCGATAACCGTGGTAACAATCCGCTCTTTTCCTTGCGTATATAATTAGTTTGTTTGATCATTGTGCTCCGAAATGAATCAAAACTACCCTTGTAATGAATAAGACATGGGCAAATAGGTAAATTCACTTGAAATACATTCTGAAATGTCTCAATTCTTGCATGTTTTGAGGGACTGAACTAGGTCAAATTCACAAAGATTTGGGATTATGAATCTTGAATTCCTTGTTTCCTGTGGTCCATTTATGTTACTTACAACCTACATGATTCCGTAGATCACATTGATCATGCCGCAAGAGTCATGCGAGTTATCACATGGAACCGATCATTCAAAGGTGCGCCCAACGGTGATGGTGGTAACGAGGAGTATGATGACAAGAATGAAACCCATGCCACCGTGCTTGATAAGCTTCTAGCATGGGAAAAAAAGCTCTACGAAGAAGTTAAGGTGCGTCTCAATATCTTGTTATGGTTACCCAAGGACAAAATGGTAATTCTAGACTGAATCTGTGAGGCAAAAGAAAATGTTGCATTTGTTTTGGTTACTTCGTGTTTATAGGTTATCAATGTTTCGTATGCGGTTGCGAAAGGACAAAATGGTTGTTTTAGATTGAGCGAATGCTTGAAAGGAAAATGTTGCATTTATTTTGGTTGCTTCGTGTCTATAGGCTGGGGAGCTTATGAAGCTCGAGTATCAGAGGAAGGTTGCGTTGCTTAACAAACTGAAAAAACGTGGTGCGAGTACGGAATCTTTAGAGAAAACAAAGGCAGCGGTAAGTCATTTGCATACGAGATACATCGTTGATATGCAATCATTGGATTCAACGGTTTCAGAAGTGAACGACATTCGAGATAAGCAGTTATATCCAAAACTCGTGACTCTTGTTGACGAGTAAGTTCTGATCGTTTTCCGGTATTTTGGTTTTGGTTTCTTAGAACGATGTTAAAGAGATCTTGTGGACTCTAATCAGAACTCGAACTTTTACTTTAAACATGCAGGATGTCGAAGATGTGGGAGGCCATGTGCACTCATCATGAAAACCAGTTAACGGTTGTTTTGGATCTCAAATCGCTTGACGTCTCGGGTGCACCGAAGGAGACGACAAAACACCATTACGAACGAACCATCCAGCTCTATCACGTGGTTCAAGGGTGGCACTCGCACTTTGAAACGCTCGTAACCCATCAAAAACGTTACATCCAAGCCCTCAACAACTGGCTAAAACTAAACCTCGTGCCCATCGAAAGCAGCTTGAAGGAGAAAATCTCATCACCGCCAAGAATCCAACATCCACCGATCCAAACCCTCCTCCATTCATGGCACGACCACCTCCAGAAGCTTCCGGATGAGCTCGCGAAAAGTGCGATTTCATCATTTGCTGCCGTTATCGAGACCATCATGAACCATCAAGAGGAAGAAATGAAGCTCAAGGAGAAATGGGAGGAAACTAGAAAGGAGTACTTGAGGAAGAACCAGGCTTTTGAGGATTGGTGTCAGAAGTATGCAATGAGGAGGGGCCCACAAGATGAAACCGATCCGGACCGCATATCGGGGACGGATCCTAACGATCCGATTTCCGAGAGACGGTTTGTGGTGGAGACATTGAAGAAGAGGCTTGATGATGAAATTGAAGCTCATCAGAAGCTGTGTGTTCAAGTGAGGGACAAATCATTAGGGAGTCTCAAGATTCGGTTGCCCGAGCTCTTCCGAGCGATGTCCGATTACGCTCACGTTTGTCGGGATTCGTATAAACGGTTGAGATCAATCGTGCATTCGCAGAATCACCCGAACGGAAATTAAGTTGTTTCGTGGCTCATCTTATGGTTCTATGATCATGTTGTATCCACAGTTTTTCACAATGTGGACCGATGTACCCTGAAAAAACTCTCCGAAAATCGCCCCTTTTTTTGAACCAATCGATCCGTTCGGCATCGGGTTTAGAGGGCAAAATTGGAATTTGGAAGGTGCTTTTTGATGCATTGTTGGCTTGTACTTTACTTTGCAAATTGTAAGGTTGGGTAATGCATTTTGAAATGGGGGATGTTTTTATGCATTGATGGTGTGTACTTGATGCATCAGTGACTTGTACATTTGTGGTAGCATATTATAATAATGTGGGTTTCTATGCCTTGTTGGGTACAAATGGCGAAATGTGCTTTTAGGGTGTCAATAATTTGACATGCATTACCCACTTTTGGGACCACAAGCAGTATTCTTTTGTGAAATGTCTAAAAGATATGTCAGGTTCCGTTTATCTAAATACTTATCCGGTTCCGTTTATCTAAATACTTATCCGGTAAGCATTTATCAGTAAAATTCAACATTGTTGCTTGCTTAGATAAGTTATTCACTAAAACGCATTGTATGCAACAATTTATCCCGGTAAGCGCTAACCATGGTAAGAGTCATTATCCTCACTTATCGGGTAAAACTCTCGATTCTTGTCTTCGTTCTTACCAGGTAAGATTTTTAATGATTGTCATATTCATCCGACAAAGTAAAGTGATTTGGTAAGCCCTTATCCAGGTAGACGTTTGGTAAACACACCTTAATGTCTAAAAAGTATGTTAAAGGGTTGTGTTAAATGCTTAGATCAATATTAAGAGTTATTTTTTGTATTTTTAATGTATTATTTGATTTAATTATGAAATTTTGAAATTATATAGCATCACCTATAGAAAATGAAAATGATGAGAGTTTATTTATTATGATTTGAATATTTATGAAAGATGACTAAGCTTCATTAATTATGACTTTATATTATGAAACAATCAAAATTTTTATAAAATCACATATTTATCAAATTAAATGGACAGTTGAGATTGAGTTGTATTGGTTGTACAAATGTAAATGGTTGCATAATTCATGTCTCTTTCTCTCTCTCTATATATATATATTGATTAAAAGGTTAATATATTCAGATGTTTTTTATTATTTATTATAATATTAAATATGGTTTTTATTGTTTATTTAGTGTATGGTTGAAGTTGTTTTTTAGTGTTTAATGTTATTTTTTAATGGTCGGGTTGAAGATGCACTAATAAAATGGAAATTTTTGAAGTATTCGTTAAATTTGGAGAAAAATGCGTTGTCTCTTGTTTTGTTCATTTTGAAGAAACTATTAGAGAATAAAAACTCCAAAAGCTTTATTTTTCTATTCTAGAGAATTTGTTGGAGACCCTCTGAAAATAGAAAGAACCGAGATAGTCTCATCCAGTGGAACAAAGGTACTTCCAGAAGACATGTCTATGGTTGCTTCCTCAAGGCCATCCGGAGTTTTACCAAAAGAAGAAATAATCTCAAACCAAAAGCTTTATTTTTTTCCCCTTCTGAATTTTGATAGTTTACCGATAGCTCGTTGATGGTGTTTTTGGTATGTGGGACAGGACAATATAGCTGAACAAAAACCTGTCCCACATTTGAAAAATTTCTTTTAGTGTTTCTGAGAATGGAAGGAAAAGAAGGAAAAAGAACGAAATAAAATAAATTTTCATGTTTTGAACAGAAAAAAAGAAAAGGAAAGATGTTATTTTTACAAATATACTCTTATTTATTTACCAGTGGTATATAATTGATGGGTAGATGTGTAATTTTATAAATATTTTTAATTATCATAAATTCTTTTATTTTCTTTCGGTTTACTTTTTTGGTTCTCTTCTTAAAAAACTCGAGAACACAGTATTTACCTCAAAATCCAAACCAATTTTTTTTGGAAAACTTGTACATGACGCATGAAAAGATGTACATTCAAACTTTGATGATTGTAGCCACCAAACGAACGTTTCTTTCGGCGGCATGCGCTTTGGAATATTTTAAGCCGAGTATTTAGAGTTTGCTTCAGCCACTCAGCTTTATGAAGCCGCATAGCTCAAAGCTCATTCTTTATTTGCAAATTTAAATCAAACCATAATCAAGATCTCATCATAAATTCGTTAAAATGTTATAGTTTTGTTATCTTTTTGCTTTTTGTTATTTATTTATTTAAAAAATATAGGCAAGCCGAGCCATTGTTAAAAGCTTGGCTTCCTACCTCTATAAGATGGCTTAAGAAATAAAATCCCATATCTTCAATGTGTTTATATATATATATGAACAAATGCATCTTCAAGATTTCTTCTACTCCCTTTTGTTGCAATGGACATTGGAGGAATGCGGAAATCCCGAAGCCGGAATCTACGATTGAATCCGAGTTGTTCTCTGAAGGAATCAAGTTCCGAGTCAAAGCCGATTTGGACGAGTTTATGGAGAAAGATCGTAAAACAGTATGATGTGAAGAAAAAGAAGAAGATGACTTGTTACGACTGCTCGTATGATTGGGAGGGTTATATGCAGAATTTTGACCAAGGGTCCGAGAAGGGTAACGTAGATTTTCTATGTCGGTCTTTTTCCGCTCGGTTTGCTAATCCATCATCGAAAAATTTGATGGTATAATTGTATGTGCATTGAAGTTAAATTCTAATGGATTACATGAGTTACTATCGTTTAGAAATTTTCATGTTGAAATAATTGGTTTCATATGTGAAGATGTGTAACATCGTTGTTTCATATGTGAAACGTTGATAACCATTTTATGAAGAGAAAAGAAGAGTTCTAAATGTTTCACATATAAGGACAATATTTTTATACGCGTTGTTCGATATTTGAAACAATATATGAAAAATGGTTTGTAAGTTTGTACGGATTATTGAGTTTATAAAAAAATACAGTCTTTTTAAAATTATTTTTGCAATGTCTATATCCGAAACTTAACGGGTCAATCCGGATCCACCCAGATTTTTTAAAATGGTTGTTTAAACTAGGAGCATTCATCCAAATCATCAAACCGCATAAACCGCAATGTAAAGTGCGGTTTAGAAATTCCGTTGTGCAGTTTTATGGTTTGATATTTACCACACCTAATTATGCGGTGTGGTTTACGATTTTGAGTTATTAAACCACAATTCAAACGGCAAGCACATTTGAGATATATATATATATATATATATATATACACACACATATACATATATATAGTTGAGTTCACATGAGACCATCATGTTTTCATGAGACCCGTAAGACCATCTTTTTACACTTGAAACTTTACAGCAAAACATTGTTAAGGTAAAAAAACGAACTTTCACAGCAAAAACACTATGAAGATTACCTTCACAACGTTTTGCTGTGAAGTTTCAAATGTAAAAAAAGTGGTCTCACGAAAATAGGCTGGTCTCATGTGATCTCAAGTATATATATAGAGGTCTAATCAAATGAGAACTAGATAGTTTGTAGTAACTGTGAAATCCAATATGAGCCAATTATTTTAGATTACTTTTAGTTATATAATATTTCTAGTTGTCTTGGACTCTTTTTAATCACGTAATAGTTTTAGTTTTCTTATACTATTTTTAATTAAGTAATATGTATTTGAAAATCAGATGCATTTAAACCGTTTATTTGTCTGGACTACGCTCACGTTATCATTGATTTTATAATAAAATTTTAATCTTATAATTATTGAATTATAAGTGCAAAGTGCTTTAAGTACGAATCGCATAAACTACATCGTATTTCGCCGTGCAGTTTTTTTCACGGTTTGATATATACGCCTTGCGGTTTATGGTTTGAGAAAACGTTCAAACCGCACCACAGATACCCTTAGTTTAAACCCACTTTTTCTTGGTGAACTAAGCAGGACAAGCTTCTACGTTCATAGATTTCGGTCAGACCAAGTGGTCATTTGTAACCAAGGTTAAATTACATAATAAACTTTAGTCTCAAGATGAAGAAGGTTTCCGATTGCAATCTAACAAAAGGAGAAAACCAAAATTAACATCTCAAACAAGTAGTACTAAAACAGACAGACATATGAAGCAGGTAATTTCATGCCATTATCTTGGCCGATCTCACAAACAAGCTGTCGACGACCTTGCCCATGTTTTGAATGGTCTCGAGCGTTGCAGGAAAGATTGCATCCGTCTTTGGATCGTCAAAGATGATGAGACACCCAACACCCTGGTCCAGTGTTCCAGCAAATTTTTTGTCCAATATCATCTGTGACAATTTCTTCTCCACATGCTCCACTGGAAGCTCAATCAGACTCGCAATGTGACCTATCTCGACCCTTGAGAAAGGTTCGATTAACCTGCACAAGTTTTTAGCACAACTCAATCACCACACCAATTCCTTGAAAAATGAAATAATTAGAACAAAGACCAGTTAACAATGTACTATATAACGTTAAGCAATTTCACAGATATATGATTACTATCAATGCAGATAGTTCATTTAGGAACCGTAAATATTTTAACAACTGTGGAACCAACCATTAATGATGAATATACACGAATATTATTCATCTTGAATATCGAGCATTTTCATTCATGAATATACATGAGAATCGCCTGTTCATGATAAATCTACATGAATATCATGCATTTAGGCATGAAAAATGCATGAAATAGTTCGTTCTGAGGTTCACAAAATATTTATGGTTCTCATTTACCCCTCCCCCTTCGACAAATATATGATTACTATTGATGGGAAAAGTTATTTTAGAAAGAGCAAATGTCTCGAGAACCGTGAGAACCAAATATTTATGATGAATATATATGAACATAAATCATCATAAATATCATGCATACAAATTCATCGATATTTATTGTGAATAGTTGGTTTTCACGGTTCTCAAAATATTTATGGTTCTCAAATGAAACTATAATAATAATGATAATGACAACCATGATCAAAATCCTAACCTGCACAAGTTTTGCTCCAACAATGTGTCATAGAGGGATGAAAGGTGCCTATGAACAATAGGGTCTTCATCTAACTGAGCCTTGAAATCCTGAAGGGCAGTTTCGAACAACTTTAACGATCTTTTTGAATAAGCATCAGCAACAGCTTTCATCGCATCAAGTTCTGGGCCTAAAAACTTCAAAGCTTTCGAAGAGATTATTCCAGCCACATCATCGGCCTGGTTCACCATGATCTTGCATAGCAACATATACTTGAGACTGTACACTGCTCTCGGATCATCAAGGGCATTAAACGCCTCAAAAGCTTCAAAGAAATAACTATATGCTGTTTTATAATCCTTCTCTTCAGCATGAAGAATTCCACTCTGCAAATCGATGGTTCCTTGTTGAGCAGGAGGAACGTAGATTGCATTAGCAGCGGTTCTAGCAGCCGTAAGTGCAGCTTTTGCCTTTGGAAGGTTTCGCAATGAAAAGTGCAGTTTGCTTTCCAATAAGTCGATATCAACAAGAAGCAATTTGTCATCCAATCTCCTAACCTCTTTTACTAAGCCAGAAAGGAGGGTTAAAGCTTCTGAGTACTCCTTGCTATCCATTAACAAAGCAGCAAGCCTTGCCTCAACTCGTTGCCTCAAGAAAGTACGTTTTTCAGACCGGGTCCATTCCACCATCTCCTTGCACAGTGATATCTGAAGATCGGTGCTGTTTGGTATCTTTGCAACTGAGTCTATGATTCCCCTTACGATTTTCGCGGTTTTAGCTTTGGGGATCAATGCAAAGAATGGTCTCAATGTGGTCAAAAGGCCACGGAGATCCTCTCCTCTGTTTTCCTCCCTTAGGAGTTCTGAGAGTTTTGCAATTGCCTGTTCTTTAACCCGGAGTGCTTCAGAAGAAGCTGCAGGGTTATCTAGGACCCGATAGAGTATGGTGATCGCTTCAGGTCGACTTTTGGCTTCTGAAGCCAGATCAATTGATTCTGTTGTGGCTGGAAGATATGATGTCGACATATCAACGCTGAAAACTACATCAAAGCAATAAAGAATTATGATAAAGGAGATGAAATCGAACTTCGATCATAGAGATGGCATGAAACTAGATCAAGTTTATTTTAAGCATCTAAAGATATTTAATTTAACTAATCCAAACCAAATGAACGAACCAAGTATATCCCACCTGGAGGTTGTTTTTTTTTGGGGGGGAGGGTGTATGCAGACCTGACCTCTTTTTGTTTGTCTGCTACCGTCTACTCATATTGTTACAAGGACACCAGAGTTTAACATATGATATCAACGACCTAGCAACAGCTCAATTTTTATATTACCAAATGGCTACAAAACTTGATCCACCACAAGCTACACAAGTAATTATCATTCTCGCAACAGTTTGGTTTCATAACAATGTGACCTAAAAAAGTAGGCATGAGACACATTGCAACATCAGAAAAACAAAATTCAAGAGTCATATCCAAGAAAATAAGAAACATAAAGTTAGGAGTTGTTGCATGATAGCAATAAAGAACGGAATTTGCTAATGAAAATCCTGTGAAGAACCCTAAAGTGCAACTCAGATCCAAATCTTCAACAGCATGATTTACTCAAATCCAAAGAAGAAAATTCTTGCAAATTTGTGACAGAAAAGTACCTCAATATACAGAACAGATAAATTTTCATTGAAAACAATAGGAAGAAGCTCTAAGAATTGATATAAAGAAATGTCAGAAAACTAAGCAACCGAGCATACAACAAAACTAGCCATAAATAGTGCATTAACTGGATTTGGATAAATTCTGTGTCCAAAAAAAACCCTAAAACCCCAAAATGAAAACAAGAACTGAACTAAACTAGACGAATGAAACTTGAGTAAACCATTCATACCAGATCAATCTCAAGGGGAAAAACACTAAGAAATCCTAAAATCAAATATCGCATCAAATTCGAAAATAATTTACGCAAAAGCACCCAAATTTACTTCCAACGGAGTGGAGAAACATAAACATAGGCATGAATTAGCTGTGCGCGCAAAAACCCTAACTCCTAATTCAAGTTAACTACATACCATCAAATCGACAAACACTAAGAACCCATAGATTAAAATAAAAACTCTTTGATGAAATCAAGATAGAGAAAAATCAAATAGAAGGAATACCGGAGCGTATCGACGATTGAGATCGGAGGAAAACACTGACGCCGGAGAGTTTCGTTGCGTGTGTGAAGGAATAAGAAAGAGATTTGAGAAAGAAGTCTTGGAAGAAAAGAAAAGGCTCCCATTTAATTCACTTTTTCATAGTTTGGCCACTAAATTTTCTCCATATTTCTAATTAACCACTTTAATCATTTTTATTTGACAATTTTAGTCATATTAACCTGTCTATTTGTGAAATAATTATGTTGGTGCAAATGTAGATTCATGTTTTGTTTGAATTTACATTTGTCATCCTTTGTATATCGATGATCGATAAACCGTCACTTATGTATTACTGATATGGAAGCCCAAAGACTTTTAAACTTGCGTTTTTTAGAGGGTTTAAACGAGACGTTTTTGGATGAAGAGAGAAAATACGACGCATATGTGATCCCTTGAGTATACGTGATCCATCATTAGTATGTGATCAAAATGTATCTTGTTTGTGTACAAAAATTCCTTAAAAATAGACAATTAATTTGTCAATTTGAGTAACTTGTTAAAAAGTGTCTTCAGTTGTATTGGTTTTCTTCTTTACGATTAAGGTGCGTTTGGTACACTGGATATGATATAACAGAAGAGAGATCATTGTTCCACGTTTGACAGTTTTTTTATGTGAAAGAAACATAGTTGTGACAACCCACCTCATGGAACAAGGTGAAACAAACCTAACCTATATTTTACTCATATAACCTCAAAACAAAACTCAATTCTCTTTTAAAACATCAAATCCGCATTTCTCTTACATTTTTTCTAAATTTTATTAATTGTGTTTTGTATTTTTTAAACTTCCACTTTATTGTCCTTCAAATATTATTTTTATTTTTGAATTATCGTGCAATTCTTTTAATCCGCAAACACCTTTATAAATTAGCATTGTTAATTACGGTGGATTTGTTAATCTTACGCTAGTACTTCCAAGAACGAAAACCCATCAAGAATCATGAATTTTTTGAAAACCCCGACCATGATTTTATTCGACTCATAAATGTCAAACTACAAGTAAAATGCAAGAACATTTATAAATTAAAATCTACTTTACTCAAGTTACATGACATCCATGTCGCTTTTCCAAGTAACGAATCTAAAACCATCCCAGTATATCCCCTCACTCACTAAGGTGGGATGAATGCAGACTTGATATCTATCCCAAAGAGTAAAACAGTTGTTTCCAGTAACAAATCCTTTTCTATCAAATTGTTTTAAAGAAAAAATTAGATTCAGACTGCTGCTGGTTTGTTGGCTCCATGCTTACAAGGTGGAGCTCCTTGGCTTTGGTTCTTCAAATCATTTCCAGCCACCAAAAAGTATGCAGTATGCCTGCAAAAGAGAAGGGCATTTTGGGAACAAAAATATGTTAGTAATAGTACAACCAGGCAATGCATTTCAAGAATTGAAAAGTACAACCATGCAATGCATCAAGGGAGTTCTACTTCTACCTGAAGAAATTTAGCATTCTTGTCTTTGAGTCTTGATCAATGTCTGTGGTGTTATCTAGTGCTTGTTGCATGTGGAGTAGCCACCTCTCGGCCGCTTCATGAGTCACCGGAAACGGGCGGTGGCGGCCAATCAGAGCAGGATGGCCTGCAAATAATCATTTCAAAGGTCATACATAAAACAAGTATACTGCTTTTCTTCCGCTACTAGTAGTTGTCAGTACTATGCTCTGTGTTTTCTTTTGTTTAACCTATTTTCCTCACATCTGTCATTGATGCATTTTTCTGTTAACTGTAACTGTTGCTTATTTGCACGCACGCACTCTCGCCTTGCTTCTTTTCATTTTTGTTTTGCAGGGTCTTCATGGAAACAGTTTCTACACCCCTTAGGGTAGAGATAAGGTCTGTGTCCATCCGAACCCCTAGACCCCATCTCTGTGTGGGACTTACTAGTTGGTTTGTTAATAAAACAAGTATACTACAAGGAAACCCCTAGAGCCCTTGGTCTTGAGAGACTCGAATCAAGTCCCAAGGTCTCAGACTGAGTCCCTGAGGTCTATAACCCTTATTGACCTTCTGGTTGTAGGAGCGTTTTGCAGTGGCCGACCATATAACAAGAGAATGATCTGAATATGCCGTTGGGCAAGCGGATTCACATCTCTTACAACCGACACAATCCTCTGTTCTTGGAGCAGAAGCTATGTTGTTTGGCCAAAGATATGCTAAAGTATGATTACCTTTCCTTTGAGAGTAGAGAGGAGGCCCTCCCATTCTTTGCACGAAAAACTCGTATTGATTCTGAATTGCATCTTCCTTCTTCGAGTTGGCAAAAATGGACCTAAACCACTCTTCTTCATCATCATAAACCCTAATTGATCATTCAAAGATCAAAACCCTAGTCGTTATATCATTTCAAGATGAACATAGATCTTGTTTATGTCACCATAAATACAATGTTTTGAAGTGAGAATCCAATATCCAACTAGTACTCTTCTGATTTTGACTTTGTAGTCAAACAAGCGGTGGTTTGGGATTTGAAATTATGCATAACAATTAATAATTAGGGGCAAACAAGATTATTATAACAAATTAAACAAAGAGTTTAAGCCAACATAAACAGGATTAACACAAAAACAACTCTTTATTTCATAGAAATCCTGGATTAAGAGACGACCATTTTGACTTCAAAAGTCAAAATGCATATCTTGATTTGAAGAAAGGTAGTATCAGCTAAAAAGCTTCAACCAATCATTCAAACATATTCACAAATGAATATATGAACAGTAAAGCCATGCATTTGAGGCCAAACCTGTTGCTTTTCAAATTCTAAATTGTTTCCAGTTTTCTCAAACACCCATCAATTGAATCAGCAAGAATCCTCAGATAGCATATAAAATGACGAATTTAAAGAAAAATAAGTGGGAATTTTAACCAAAATCCGTCAACTGAATTAGCAAGAATCCTCAGATAGCATGTAAAATTACGAATTTAAAGAAAATTAAAGTACGATTTTATCGAAAACCCATCAACTGAAACAAATACCTTGTATAGAAATCGGTGGAGAGATCGATGAAAGTCTGAAGCCCTAGCTTGTCGAAAAGATTGATCTCGTCAATGGCGAAGGCATCTTGCTGGTCAACGCCACTCCACTCTGACGCCTTCTGTTGCAGGGTCTGCATATCGAAATGCAATGGAAGATGGGTGTGGATGGGTGATTGTATTTATAGGCTCGTGGGGCAAACGCTTTTTCTTGGAACTACACACAGAACAGAAATGGGGGTTTTCATGAATCCATGGGCTGCTTCTTGATTCTATTCTCTTCTTTCAAGATTGATAGGAACCGGATTCCATTTTGTATAAACAATGAAAAGAACACGGCATGACAATCGTGGGATAAATTGAAAAATATTTTTGATAGTAATTTTTGTTGTATACTTGATATTTATAAATTATAATGAATGGTATTCATCTAATGCAATAAAATATATTTCGATTTTAATGTTTTGTTTTATAATATTTTTTTAAATGTTATTATATGGTTTTGAGAAAAGGATAATATTTTTATTTTTGAATAAAATATAAATAA
>NC_037538.1:13225132-13226408 GCF_001531365.2 Cynara cardunculus var. scolymus | reverse complement strand
AAGTAATTTATTTTTATTTAATAATATAATTTTTATAATAATAATAATTAAGTATTTTGTTAAAACTCAATGATTATACTAATTATATTTTAGATTTTTTATATTTAAAATGAAATGTTTATCTTTGTATTTGAGTATTTGACAATGTTTATCTACAGCTAGTTGCACGAATTCAAACATGAAGCTTTAATAAGTTGTAATTACGCAAAGTTTATTTGTAATCTTGAATTTTAAGTAATATGCATTAATAAACAGTACTTCATGCATAAAAATATTTTTAAGAGTTTTTGTCAAATGCTTTATAATATAGTATAGATAATCTATTTAATTTCTTTGATTTAAGGGGATGTTTGTTTACCTCTTAAGAATTCTAGATAGCCTCTGAATATTTAAGAGATGAATCTTGTTTGGTAAAAAAATCTGCCTCTTAATGGTTTCAAAACCTTTTGAATAATTTGTATCATGGGTCTCCCTTAACCATTCAACACCCTAGTTTCATTGTAAACAATTACCAAACATATATATTTCATTTTACACTATATCATGATAGCCTCTTAATTGTTCTGGCAACTTAATAATTATGCATCAAACCATTCAGCAATTGTCAAACAACTATATAATAGAACTTTGCAATCCTATACATTTAATTAGTTTGGGTGCACAACTTTTATGTATTATATTTTTAAAGATATATTATAAGATTCAGAGATTTATTCTTTTAAAATGTTTAATAACTAAATTGTTTAAAATATGAAAGTTCATTGATTTTTTTTGTACATTTCATATTCTTTCAACATATTAACCGGTTTTACAAGTGAAAATAATCTATTTATTCTGTTTTATAACAAATAAAGATTTATTTATTTAAAAAGACCATCCACAAACCAATCGATATTATTGATTTTTTCTGGATATTTCTGTATAAATAGACTTTATTTAAAATAAAATATGATAAATAGTATGATGATGTTAATCCTTGAATGGAACATGATGTTGTCACAATGTTGTATATGGACTTTGGACAACAATTGTTTTTTTATGGAGCAAAAATTAATACCATAATTTTAAAAGAATAATAATAATATCTGATAAGGATCTAAATATTCTTTAAAATGACTGATAGAAACATATCTATATTTATACTATCTTATAAAGTATTTGGCTAAAACTCTTAAAAACTCTTAAACCCTTCCCATATCTGAATTCGTGTAACTAACTGTAGATAAACACAATCAAATACAGGATAAACATCTCATTTTAAATATAAAAAATCTAA
>NC_037538.1:13205295-13223717 GCF_001531365.2 Cynara cardunculus var. scolymus | reverse complement strand
ATTTCATTATTAAACTTAAATTAAATTATAATAAAAAAATAAATTAAAGAAATTACATAAAAATGAAAACTTTTAAATAGTTGATTTGATATTAACATTGATATTTTTTTTCAAATTTATATTTTATTCAAAAATAAAATCATTATTGTTTTCTTAAAAACACATAACCAATACTATATTATAAAGCACTTGACAAAAACTCTTAAAAACCATTTTTATGCGTAAAGTACTGTTT
The DNA here is from genome assembly GCF_001531365.2 of Cynara cardunculus var. scolymus. Classification (NCBI taxonomy): domain Eukaryota; kingdom Viridiplantae; phylum Streptophyta; class Magnoliopsida; order Asterales; family Asteraceae; genus Cynara; species Cynara cardunculus. The sequence goes on along the minus strand of NC_037538.1, from coordinate 13,223,482 downwards.
ATTAATGCATATTACTTAAAACTCAATATTACAAGTAGAATGTGCGTAAGTGCAACTTATTAAAGCTTCATATATGAATTCGTGTAACTAACTGTAAATAAACATAATCAAATACAAATAAACATCTCATTTTAAATATACAAAATCTAAAATATAATTAGGATAATCATTGAGTTCTAACAGAATACTTAATTATTATTTGTATAAAAAGTTATATTATAAACCAAAAATAAATTATTCCGTTATTAAACTTAAAAAAAATTATAATAAAAAAATTAAAGAAATTACATAAAAATGAGAACTTTTAAATAGTTGATTTGATATTAACATGAATATATTTTTTTTCAAATTTTTATTATATCTTCAAATTTGTATTTTATTCAAAAATAAAATCATTAATGCTTTCTAAAAAAAACATAAAATCGTATTATAATATCGGCAGAGACAAATAATAAACTAGAACATTAAAATCGAGATGTGTCTCGCTGCATTGCACGAGTACTCTTCTAGTAATATTTAAATATTGTTTTCTTAGTAATGCAAATAGGGTTGCAGGTTGATGTATGGGAGAAATGTTCTTCTCGAAGCTTAGAAGTCGGCAATATCTAATCTTCAGATTGATTTGAAATCCCGGTTTCAAAAACCGAGAAGTTGATCATGATTCTTAAATGATTTAGTACAATGAAATTCAGTTTGATTAGGATAGTCAAACCTACTCGATCTTGATCTCCCCATTTGCTACCAATATGATTTTGAACTAAATACAAACGCATTTTCATCCTGTACCTTTCCCCTCAGTTCGGTCCCCATCTCCGACATACTCCATCTACAAGTGTTCGTGGTTCGGTTTGAGAGGTTTTACCCCCAAACCATAAACTAAACTGCAATTGTGGTTAGAAAAATTTTCCAATATACATATCAATTTTAATGTTTTGTTTTATTTTGTCTTAATCGATGTATGTGCCACTGGAAAAACGATAATGTTTTTATTTTTGAAGAAAATATAAATTTGAAGGTATCATAAAATTTTGAAAAAAAAATGTATCATTTTATTTATCAAATTAAATATTTAAAAGTTATTGTTTTTTATGAAATTTCTTCAATTCGATTTTTTTTACTTATAATTTGATTTATATTTAGTAATGAATTCACTTATTTTTGGTTTAATAATACAATTTTTTATAAAGATAATATTAGTATTTTGATAGAATTCAATGATTATCTTAAATATAGTTGTTACTCTCTCAGTGATTTGATGATGATCCTTTTTTTATCTTACGAATAGTACTTTATCTTTATTCAGTTTCAGTGATCATCACTGATTTTTTGTTCAGTGATCGCTTAACAAGTATTATATCTCTCAGAGACAAGTATTTTTCAATAAGACAAAACTCACACCTCAAGAACCTTCAGTGATATCGAAGATAAAACTGAAGACATAAACAAGCAGTTCATGATATGATGCGGTTTCAGTGATAACAAGTCTATCTACAAATGTGTGAAATCTACTCAAGATTCAACATACACTGAAAGAAACCCTAGTGTTATTCAGGTGTCAGCGATCAAATAAATCTTGTTGAACAAGATTAGTTTTTGTCTTATCATCTTACACACAGAGAATAAACCCATATCTCTCAAATTAAAGCACTCGTACAGAGTCAATCTATTATCTCCAAACATGCATACCTAATTTGTGAAAGACTACTATTCAAATACGGCAAAAACATGTATATCTGAAGACAAATGACAAACTTACCTCTAGAAGCTTGCCACGTGCATTGTACTGCATGACTTGCATTTAATTCAATGAGTATAAATAGCCGAGAAATTCATCCTTCTCAAATAAACACCAAGCCAAGAAGATTACTTATTGAAGATCAACTTTCTACCCAAAAAGAGACTTATTCACAAGCACAAACTTCTTAACCTCTTGAAGTTATCTTTACTTTAAGTGAAAAACACCAACTAAGCTCTTTCTTTAGCGAAGTTTTTGTTTCTTCCTTTAACAAGTCTTTCATTTCTTGCTTTTCTGTATCTTATGTGTTCTCTAAATTGTTTTAGATAAGTTTTGTATTTTATCTTATTTCGCAAACAGTCTGTAAATTACGTATCGATCCTCTTTATCAATAATTTTTTTTTTCAAAAGTGAAAACTGTTGTGTTTATATTCATCTCTCCCCTTATACAAATTGTTACCTCTAAACTTTTGTAGATTCGTATAAGACCAACAAATACCTATCCAATATTTGATTATGTTTATCTACGGTTAATTACACGAATTCGAATATGAAATTTTAATAAGTTGTACATAAACATAATTTACTTATAATTTTGAATTTAAGTAATATGCATCAATAAACAATATTTAATGCATAAAAAATGGTCTTAAAAGTTTTTTTTGTCAAATGCTTTACAATATAGTATATATATATAATTCAATAAAAAAATAAGGAAAACAAAAATAGATAAAAAGCTCAAAATGCCTCTCACTTAAAGGGTATTTTTAATAGAGTTAGAAGGACGGAAATCCATAGCAATAACAAACCACAATGACGAAAACCATAATTTCTTAGAAACAAGGATGAAAGTTGCAAGTTTCACAAACTACAAGGATGGAAAACATAATTTATTCTAAATTTTTGAAGAAGGTAGCAATGCAAATTGTAAGAAGCCGAGGGGGATTTCCGTAACTTGAGGTCAAAAGATTAGGGATAGCAAAAGCCCCACGGAGAACACTCGATTCTCCGAATTTATAAACCGAGGATAGGGATATCCTTCATGAGATATTTTTGTTGATGTAACAACGTGATTATGTAAAACTTTTATTATTATGTATTGTAATTGATATATTTGTATCTGAACATTATATGTCTTTTTATATTATCCTTATAAAAATGTAACAATTAAAGTCCAAGTAATTATTATTTTTGATATTATATATCGTTTAAACGTAAAATTGACATTTATATACATAAATATGTAAAAACATTACGTAAAAAATTAAATTGTACAGATGAGGAAAATCCTCGATTACCCGATGAAGGTCCTTGTACCTACCCGGATGTCGTCTCAACAAAAAGATGTATATTTGTCGGTTCTGCCTGGCCCGAACCGGATCCGACCTGGTTACGTTATATAAGTACGTGTAACGAAGCGCGCAGTGCACGACTATCCCTTCAAAATCCCTAGTTCTTTCTTCGTCGTTTTTCGCTACAAGCACTAAATCTGAAAATTTTCCAACTACTGGAAGAAAGTCTTTGATATTATAATTCGATTCGAACTATTGTGTTGCAAAAATTCATATGTTTTTGGTTGCAGAGGGCGATTTGTCTTTAGGTGTTTGAATGGTTCCAATAGATTCTTCAGGAGTTGTAATGGCTGAAGAGAAGGAGCAGCATCACACCAGGAAACGACGACGTCTTACATGGGATGTGGCAGCATCACCAGCAGAACAACAAGAGGTTGGTTTCTGAGATTCACTTGATGGCGTTGGGAAACATCAGGGTTAGGTTTTCTTGGTTCATGATGGGATTTTCTTTGTAGGCTGAACTACGGCAGCCTGTGTTATGTCGCCACATCTCGCCGCCAAAAAGAGAGGATGATCGTGAGGGGCATTACACATACAGTCTTGGGGAGAATCTAACTCCTAGATGTGAGTTTTCTTTTGTCCTTCAATCTGTTTGTGTTGGTATCAACTCGATTTTTCATGTCTTTGCTGAAAATTGGATTTGTGTATGTTTTTGTATCAAACGTTTCTGCCATGCAAGCCTTGAAGCCTTAACAATATAATTTGTATACAAGGATGGTTTGTTTTTTTGGATGATAGTCACAGTTTAAACATCTTTCTATTCCACTTGGTGTTCTGCATCTTTCATCAGTTCACGTTTAATCAGGGAAGATATAATATAGTGGTTCATGTATATCAACTCTGCTGGCATAATTTTCTATTAGCCTCATGGTGAAGGATTTCAAATCGCTGGTTACAAGAAAGTATACTCTTTTTGGGTAAAGAACCACAAAGTATGTTATTTACAACATAAAAAGTACTAGAATCTGTACACGATAACCTCTAGACCTATAGATAGGCTTCATATAAGTCTAAAGAGTTGAAACAAATGAACACTGGACATGTTCAAGGTACAAAAGTGAATTACGAAAAAGCTAAAATGAAAATAAATTGAATTATGAAAAGAAGAATTACAAATCAAACGAAAAATAAATTCAATTATAAAACGCCTAACCTCGTGTTTCCGTACTTTAGAATCTTGATACAACATAACAACAACAAAAAAACCGTACTATTTCGGTTCTTTAAATGTTTTTAACATCATACCTGGCTCTTTTCATGTGCATGATTGATATAGAGTTCTGTTGTATTGAATTTGTAGATCTTGTTTGCTATTGTGCTGCTAATTATGTCATTTCAGATTCAAACTTTTGAACTAAGTTTTTGCCCGGAGGAAACATTATTGTATTCAAAAGCTGATACGGTAAATATAAATACAGAAGGGAGCACAAATATGTATATACATAATACATAATAAGATTGAGTATATCAAAACAAAATAAAGACTATAATTATGGCACAAATTGCACCTTCAACATGTGAAGGGAAGAGTTCAACAAACCAGTGGTTGCTTTTCTTCTTATTGTATGCCATTAATTTCTTGAACTCTTCACCTCATATGCTCTAATATATGGAAATCTCAGCATGGGCCTAAGCCATCTTTTGCACCTCCAAGTGATTCACTGGCAGTGATATGCTGCTTCATTATTTGGAAATTTTAGGGAATTATTTTGTTGGAACAAATAAACCTTTTACATCACCACCAACTTTTCTTTCTATGTTGTTTATTTGATCGCATAGGACGTGAAAGTTAGTAGCTTTTTTTGCAGTTGTATGTCTTTTCTCAAGAGGTCTATTATTATTTTTGTTTTGGTTTGTCGATACAATTTTGGCATGACTTATCCTGACCTTTTGTCATCTTTACCTAACCCAGCAACTGATCATTAAATTTTCTTTGATCTCATCCAGATAAAATACTGAGCAAGATGGGTGAAGGTTAGCAGTAAAGTGTCTGCTGTCTGCAAAATCTTATATTTTTAACTCTTCTTTTGTGGGTATCAGCAAATTGCTAGTGCTGTAGGCACATTTGGTCGAGTTTTGGAATGTTGGGATCGTCAAACCCGCGAATATGTAGCAATCAAGGTAATCCGAAGCATAAGAAAATATCGTGATGCAGCAATGATTGAAGTTGATGTACTTCAACAACTTGCTAAGAATGATAAAGGCAGATCACAGTATGTTTCTTTCACCTTTGTGTTAGGTTTCATAGTTCATGGATGATATGGTCTAATTTCTCCTTTCAATTATTTGTGCAGCTGTGTGCAGATCCTGAACTGGTTTGATTATCGCAATCATATATGCATAGTAAGTCTGTTGATGACTTGGTTCTGGTGTTTCTTCAGTCAACTAACCTTTGTTCATATGCAATTTTACGTAGTTCCCTACATGGTCTGCTTATCCCGTATTGAACTTTTTTGTTTCCTCTATTTCATCATTCACTGTTTGTTGATAAGGTGCTTCGTGTATATGTGATTCTTGTTAGAATATAAATTTACAGAGGCTGATTGCTAGTTAAGATTGTTCTCTCCATATGAACTTCATTCATAGTCACTGAACATGAAACCTCCTTTGAATGCATTTCACTGGTGATCAGGTGTTTGAGAAGCTTGGACCAAGTTTATTTGATTATCTAAAGAGAAATAAATACTGCCCATTCCCCGTGGATCTTGTTCGGGAAATTGGACGTCAGCTTTTGGAATCTGTAGCATGTGTGTAGATTATTCTTGGTCTTACTGTATCTCTTATCCCTTATTTTTCTATTCCAACCAGCTAGACAATAAAATATATCGTCTTTTTTGTCATCAATGGGTGTAACAAAGGATTATTACATTCTTTTTGGGTAACATTTTCGTTATGTATCATACTTGGCAGATATGCATAGTTTATGCTTAATCCATACTGACCTGAAGCCGGAAAATATACTTCTTGTATCTCCTGAATATTTAAAGCTTCCTGGCTACAAGGTAGATGACCTTTTGAGGTTGGGCCATTTTGTTGTTGGTGAGTCGGTTCAATTTCTTAAGTAATTTTTTGAAATGTTGCAGAGGGCTTCACAGGGTGAAACGCATTTCAGGTGCTTGCCAAAGTCAAGTGAAATTAAGCTGATTGATTTTGGCAGTACTGCTTATGATAATCAAAATCATAGCTCCATTGTTTCTACAAGACACTACCGAGCACCTGAAGTTATTCTAGGTAACTAGTTATTGTTGGCCAGCAGAGATGTGATTTTGTTTATATGCACATGAGGTGGCAAGTTGTCTCAACAAAAAGTGGAACCCTGCAACGTGGTTGGGTGAATTGAAAATGTTTTAGGAAGTGTAAGGAGTGTGACCATCCTTCAGTAAGTTTCAGATGACATCACTATCACCAGTGGGAAGATATCTAGATGTCTAGATTTCAAATCTCATACTTGGTTGTTGCCTGGATATCTGATTGAATGGGTGGTGGTAAAAGTTTCACTTCTTTGGGTGTGGTTTATTGGGTCGTCTGAGAAGAAATCCAGCTAGTTTTGATGCTTAAATTCACTGAAAATGAGACCAAATGAAATTATGAGTCCAGAAAAAAAAACATGTCCTAAGGTGTAGAATTTGTCGTTCGTTTAAATACAAGATAAAATGAGATAAATCAGTTCTGCACACAAATTTCTAGATATGCCTGTGGCAGATAGAGATATAACTCTTTATCTTTTTTCCTTCATCTATTCTGGAATATGACATACTTATAATCCCAATTTTACCGTCGTTCTTTTCATTTACTGAAAGGATCTCATAATAAGTGACCTTTGTGATGGATATCCACTTTGGTAGCGTTGTAATGGAATATTTGCTGACTAAATTGTTTAAGGGTTTCTTTCATTTGTTCCTTTTGATAGTATTTCCCAGATAAAGAATTCACTTTTGGTCCTGTGTATTAACTGCAATGAGCATTTATTCTGCATCATGCACCATTCAGTGTTTCCTTTATAATCTTTTCGTGTGACCTCCTTACAAATTGCCACTTGGCTTCTTATAGTGGTCTCTCTTGTAAATGCCATATGATGGCATGTCATTATATTGATCTTTATAATCTTAATCTCTAAACCCTTGTAGAATATTTAGAATATATTGAGGTCTTCTTGTATAAGACATTGTTCACTTTCCCTCTCAATCTTTTAATTAGTGGATTTTTATTATTATCGCAGGCCTTGGATGGAGTTACCCTTGTGATATGTGGAGTGTTGGTTGTATACTTGTTGAATTATGCTCGGTTCGTCTTCTTTTCTTCCTCCGTTTCAAGTCACGTGCAATGCAATGAAGTGATGACATATCATTTCATGTACTTATTGAAGATGATGTGATCTTTCAGGGTGAAGCCTTGTTCCAGACTCATGAGAACTTAGAACACTTAGCGATGATGGAGAGGGTATTGGGACCCTTGCCAGAGCATATGGTCAGAAGAGCCAAGTAAGACCTAGTTTGTTGAAACTTAAGCTTTTCTGTTTACACTTTATGTAATGCAAAACACTATTGTAATTTTTGTTGGACACCAAAGTAGATAGGCATTTAGTAGGAAAAGTAAGTTAAAAAACAATAAATATGTTCTATTGGGTTTGATATCTCAAGCTCATCAAAGTTGAATCATCTTGCTTCTTTTTCTTCATGATACCAATTTGCAATTTGTAAATCATGAAAGGGTTCAAATCAATTTTGCAATTTGTAACCGACATTCATATTTCTATGAACTGATTACAAATTGCAAAATTGATTTGAACCCTTTCATGAACTGTTCTTAACCCCGTCTTAATTTTCTTTAATACACAAGTGAAAAAACAAAAACCATTGAAACGGTCGTGAGATGCTATTGCTTGTTTTGTTTTTGTTCATTCAGTGTATATGCATGATGATAGAAAAAAATCATTACTTTTTCCTTTCCACTGATTAACACAGCCGGGGTGCGGAAAAGTACTTCAGACGATCAAGATTAAACTGGCCTGAAGGTGCAGTCTCCAGGGAGAGTATTAGAGCAGTGAGGAAGCTAGATCGATTGAAGGTTTTCTTCTTTCTATGTTAAACCATTTCAAAAACACTTGTGATGTTTTAAAATATATAACAGTACAAAACAAGCCAGGGAAGCGGAAAAATTGTATATTGTTGCATTCTTTTAACAAAACACAATAAAGAATAACCATCAATTATCATTCCAACAGACTGACAAAGTACAAAATGCAGAAGGTTATTCTTGATCACTCCAGTAGGGGAACAAAATAAAGAATTTTCTTTTTCTTTTTTAAAATAAGTGGCAGTCATGCAAAGTTTATTGTTGCATTTCCCGTATATAAAATATTATATACTTAAAAAAAATCCAAATATTTCAAAGGAATAAATATGATTCATGTTCTGTAGCTTCCTGGGTCAAAACTAAAGATCCATGGTTGTCATTTATGTAGTTCATGGTTTTTGTTCTGATTTAGATCTTATCTACTACATATTTGCAATGTATATAATTTAAATCGAGGGTGATCAACGATGATGGATGTCATTTATGTCTATCTGGAGAAGTTCCTCGAAGTTGCTGATGAATAAAAATCTGCTGTAGCCAAATCTCATATCCCCTCCCCGGCCACTAATCATGTGAAGCCACATCATCACTTTGTTGAAAGATGAATTACATAAAATAATGATGCCACGGAGAGGGGACATAAGATCTGGAGATGTTGGGAATGGGTTACACCTCAATGTATGTGGCCATACAGATTAACTTTCCGTCTTCTGATGATGCAGAATATGATATCACAGTATGTTCCAGTTGGATGTTCAAGATCATCCATTGTTGATCTGCTTTATGGGTTATTGGAGTTTGATCCTGCGGAGCGTATCACTGCCCGACAAGCTCTTGATCATCCATTTTTCAGGAACATCCCTGCATAAGATGTAAGGGTAGGAAACAAATTCATTAGACCAACACTTTCATTCGACTGCACCTAACATGTACCCCCCATTCTGTGACAGAACGGACCCGATTCATCCTTGGTTTTTTCTTTCGAAATGAGAATGCTAGAATTAGTTGGTGGTTGCAGGTCCATGGTACCAAGTGCTGATGAGAACATTCTTGATTTGGTGGACAAGCACCCGAAGAGAGGAGAGATGGTGAAGTTTAGGTTGGTATTCGAATACAACCATTGGGCTGATTCTGGTGGTGGTTTTTTTGACCGATTCAGATAATCAGTTTTTAGTGTGATGATCGTCATCTCTTTTGGGGTTTACAATGGTGAATTGGTGATCGTCGTAAGGAAGGCATTTGTTCATGTGTTGATTGATGCACAATAATTTTTGCAGCTTTTTGAACTTATATTCGGCACTGGTAAGGTTGGTTGATCATCAATTTGGGCAGTTGCGTTTAGGTTTTTGGTAGCGTTTGGTGTGTAGGTAGGACATAACACAACCAATTGTCTGTCTTGTGCTTGGTACGGACTGGATCTTTGTGTGAGATGTTATAATGACCAGATTACCCCTTACATACTGTTTCTTTTTTCTAGTCATATAATAGTTATAAATTGAACAAATAATTTTTCTAGTCATGTAAATAAACCTAGTTACAAGTTTTGTTGTGGTTTTATTAAAATTTTGAATAGAAATCCAGATCGCCAATCGATCATTCTCGATCTTTGGCCAGTCACCGGTGAAAAGCACAACCGAGCACCGCCATCACCTTCTCCGGCCATTACCCGTCACTAGTTAAGCTATCAAACAGATTCGATCCAATGTTCATCCAAAAAACCTTGAGTTTCAAAAGAATATGTTGAGTGTGAGAGTTTTCGTTAGAATTTGGAGGATCGTGGTGGATCTAGGATATCACATGATTGGGGACGCGCCTAAGGGTATAGAAAAACGAAGTCCAACGTTGAATTGCCCATCCGAACCGAATGAGGTTCAGGTTAAATGGTTTTAGGTTATTCAGTTTTCGTATTACCTCGAAATCGTTTGCAAGACGCCATTGACGGCAACAAAGAACGCATAATCTTACAAAATTAATAAGCGTTCCAAAATAAATGACGAAATTAAAAAAATCATCTCAGTAAAAGGCCGACAATATCCAGGTAAACAGTTTTATTTATAAACAATTTTATACAATTTTCATATACATAAATATGTAATTGCATCAAATTTGAATGAAATTTTTTATATAATTGATGGTAGTTTGAAAAAATTTGGTTCGTATAAAGAAATTGTTTTTTTATTCGGTTTGGAAGATCCTTATGAATTGGCCGAGGCTTGGTGGAGGCTATTGCAATGACAATGGTTGTGGTAATAGATGCAGTGGTGATTGTGGACGTCGGTGACTGTGGTGGACTATGGTGGTGATGGTCGGTAGTGGTAGATGAGGTAGTTTGACTGATTTGGTATAGGTTGAAGTGATGGTGGGCAATGGTGGTGATAGTGGCAGTTGATGGTGGTGGATAACGGTGATTGTTGAGGATGTAAAGATGGTAGACAAGAGTTGCGAGGGAGGTTACTGTAGCAACAATGGTGGTGATGGTTGGTATACGTTGGTGACTATAAAAAACATGAAGACGGTTGACAGTGGTGGTTCTGGTGACTGGCAGTGGTGGATGAGGTTGTTTGTGGTTGGCGTGTTGAAGGTAAAAGTTGTGGTTGACGGTGGTAATGGTAGACGGTGATAGGGTGGTGGTTATGGTGGAAATGGCCGACGGTGGTTGTGGAGGTGGTGGATGAGGTTATAGTAATGGAGGTTGACTGTGACTGCCAGTAATGTGATGCCGATGACGACGAGTGGTTGTGACTATTGAAATAACCATATTAGAGTTATATCAAATGATGGTAAATTGTGATATAAACCCTTAGGGTGTGTTAGATTCGGGCAAGTTTATAAAAATGAAAAATAATTTTCATTTTCTCCGGTTTAACCTGAAATGAAAATTGGGTTTTGTGGGAGAAATGAGGAGGTGCATCTGGCTTCTTGACTTGTTATTAAGAGATTTTGAAATTGTATGCTTTAATCAACCATATATTATGGTTTAAAATGATGTGTTTTAAGACTTTTAGCTTTAATGGATTGTATTTTATGTTTTAAATGTTGTTTTAAGACTTTTATAAAATTTGGGGTGTTTGAGATTACGTATTTGAAAAGACTTATGTTTTTTTTACAGAAGTACTTATCAACTTATTATAAGTTAGAACGGTTTAACTTCTTCAAAAAACTCTTAATTACCGGTTTGACACCGATATAAATTGTTTAATCAAACACTCAAAAATATTTATTACCAATACCAAATCCGAACAGCCATACACAAGAAACAAATACGGCCGTGAAATACTAGAGCATACATTCTATCACCACTCTAACGGTAAGGTGGTTGAGACCTCCGCCCTCTTTCGATACACTCGAGGAGCCACTTCACACATCAAGACTCTCCTTCTTCCTCACTTCTTCTGCATTTGTTGATCAAATTCTCTGATTCTTCAAGGAATCCATATAACTTCTTAATTGAAGCCATCCAATATTTACCCTGTCAAATTGAGGCCGGCATTTTCCTTTTCATTTGGAACTCATTCGCTCTCAATTTGCTGCCCTAAATACAATCGATTTGCAACCGTAATTTCTAAATCAATCTGCTAACACCCACGATCGATCTGCTGACTGCTCCCCTAAATCGATCAATTTGCTCGACTGCTCCTGAACTGTAAGCCCATAATCGATCTACTCCTGCCTCCTAAATCAGGTATTCTTTCTCAGTTTCTTGCTTACTGCTTAGATGATAAAAAGAAATGGAAATGTCTTTCATTATAGATGAAAAAAAAGGTAGAAAATATTTTGCATTCTTTGATTCTTTCTTGCTTACACGTTGCCTTCCAATTTGGTCACCTTCGTCTGAAATTCTCCCCGGTTGCTTAAACGTCTCAAAATTCTACTAGAGGAATATAATATAACAATGTTTTGACCATTATTAGTGAACACCCTAGTCTGAAACTTGTTTGGGATTGTTAGGCTTGATAATCCCCGCAAGGAATTGATAACATGAATGGGTGACCCGATATCAAACCACCAAGAATTTTTATGCTAAAAAGAATTTGACTCATTATTAAAACCCTTTTTGAAAATAAATTACCTTTCTCATTGAGGTAGCCTTAAACCCCTCACAATCTTTCTTAAAATGATCAGCCTTCTTACAAAAGAAGCATTTCATAACAGGTTTAACGGACTTGCCCTTTATCTTTGTTGTTATCATTCTTTTGAGTGATCTTAGAAGTACCAACCTTGTGCCAATTCTTGAATTTTGTCTTGGTAATCAGATTTGGAGCAACTTGTTTTCCCTTTTTACTAGATTCATCCTCAATCTCAACACAGAGTGAGATCAATCATTCACAGTCCACTGCTCCTTTTGAGTCTTGTATAATTGCTTGAGATTGTCATACTCGTTAGGCAATTTGTTAAAAGCATGTGTTCAACATTCATTCTATATATTATGAACATGATATGAGTATGAAAATAATATACCACGTTGTGAGTTCCATGATATAAAGATTCTGTCATCTGTGTGATGCATCAACCTCTAAATGATTTCTTAATATATAAACATATTATATGTACTATTAGATTCCAAATAATTGACCAAGATTTCTATGGAAATTTGGCCAATTTAATTTTAAGATATATGACATATTCTTGAACAATCATATGACAGTTTCTTGTATACAAAACTAAGGGAAGATAGAATAACTAATAAGTAAAGGAATAAGGGTAGTTATGTAATTGAACTAGGTCAAGTGGTTGGAGGGTGTTATGTAGAGAAGGTTGGTTAGTTTGGGGGGTTTTCTGTTTTCTTTGTAATTCCTTGAGTGGGAGTTTGGGAGAGTATCTGACATTATCATCTTACATTGTGACCATTGATTTCTTGCAGCCATCTTTCTTTTGCTTGATGTGCTAGTACCATACACTATTTGTAACCTTGTTGTATGTACAAACAATTTTGTCAATGTGAGACCCCCATGACATTTCCAAGAACACTACCTCAAACTCCCATTAAGCTGAAGTAAAAAGAACGAGTTCCACATTAAGAACAAGTTCAATATTGAAACTGCATAAGAATTCGGAAGTTCAGAATTCTTATAGGGACACCAAGAGATCGTTCAACTTCATGGAATTCCCAAAAGTACTGTCTGATAGGGATACCAAATTTCTATGTCATTTTTGCTGAACTCTATGGAAGTTCGTTGGGATGAAATTGCTATTTAGTACCTCACATCACCCACAGTCTGCAAGTAACAAACCAGACATTGGGTACACTTCTCCGAGGATTGGTAAGCCAAACTACCAAGGATTAGGATGTAAAGTTGGCACATGCTGAATTTACTTATAACAGGCACCTTCTTCGACAACGGAGACTTCCCCTTTTGAGGTAGTATACAGAGTTAACCTGTTTGTTCCTATTGCTTTGATCACTATCCCTTGCAAGGACATCCTAAACTTCGATGCTAAAGCCAGGCAAGAGACATTTTTCAAGACTTGTGGACAAGTGAGAAAGCAGATTGAAAAGATGAATTCCAAATACAAAGAAAGAGCAAACAGAAATAGGCGCCAATCGGAATTGCAACCAGGAGATCTTGTTTGGCTTAGCTTCACAAAGAAAGGTTTGTCTCCCTATTCGGATGATGGAAATTTGAGGACAAATTCTTTTCAAGACGGAGGGAATGAACATGATGTTGAAACTTCACAACTTAGGACTACCCGTCCCTGACCGACGAATTTTATTGATAAGTTTGATGCTGCATCATACGAATCCATCTCTCTAATGAGTGACATTTCGGGTTAAAATCGGACAGCAAGGGTACTTTCTTCTCATGGGTCAACGAAGCATAGTTGGGTGATGGATTCTTATTTATGGTTTTGATTATTGTTAGGAGTTCTTTTATTTTTATTCAGAGTTTTTTAAGGTTTCCTAGTTTAAGTAGGTCTAAGAAAACTATCCTTATCTGATAGCTGGGAGTCTTTAAATAGGACCATAGTCTTGTTTCTTAATCATCTTGGAGAAAAATAACAATTACACTTTGTGTGAACCAAGTTTTCTTTCGATTGAAAACAACTAATATTGATCGAGATTTCAATATTAGAACCTTGGGTGATTGCGATTCAATCTAAGTTCATTCACTCTTTACGCCGCTCGTATTATCGATCGAGGATTGATCTGGTTCCTCATCATACGCTTTAAACATTAGGAGGATTACAAGCAAGTAGTAATATGGGTATTGATGAACAAATTGTCATTTTCTTTCACATTATTGCTCATAATGTCAAGAATCGGGTGTCACATGTCGTTTTCATCATTTAGGGGCAACCATTAGTAGATTTTTTAGGAGAGTTTGCATCGCGTCATAAGATTACATCCACATTTGCTTAAGAAACCTGAACTTGTTTTTGAGGACTATACCAATGGAAGATGGAAATGGTTCAAGGTATATGTAATTATTAATGTTTTATAATTGACACATAAGTAACATAAAATAGCAAATGACCGTTTGTTTTTATGGTTGGTGGTAAGTATTTCTTGGAGTACCCATCTTTGGTACTTATTTTTAGGTATAGTTTATGTTGGACCAATGACCGGTTTGCTTTGAAAACAATATCTTTGGTTTATGTTAGACCAATAATCAGTTTATAAATGTGTATGAACAATACTTTTTGGTACTTATTGCGTGGATTATGGTTTCGCAACCTCTTGCCATGTGTAAGAATGGTTTGGTTAAAATATTTATGTATGTATTTGATGTGGCAACATTATGAACAGTTTTGTTTATGATTATATAAATTTTTTACACGTTTTATGCTTATATATGGATCTAATAAATGGTAATTTACATTTTTTTTTCATATTAAATGTTAATTTTATTAATATTTATACTTTGAAAAAAATTAAAAAGAATTCAAAAAAAGAGTATTTTTGTCATTTTTCATTATTCCATTCCAATATCTTATAAACCAAACAGACAAATTCCAATTCATTTTCATTTGACAGGTTGCATTCCATTTTCTTTGACAAATTCCATTCCTTCAAAACACATTTTGCAAACCAAACATCGCCTAACTCTTATAAGTGCTCATATATGTTTAATAGTTTCATTATTTGAGCCCGAATTAAGCATTTCATTGTGTTGAACCTTTCTGTTTTGCTGCTGTAGTTTTAGTTATTTAATCTGATTTGCTGCTGTAGTTGCAGTTATTAATCTGATTTGTTATTGTAGTTGTTCAAAATTTCTGCTGATGTAGTTATTTAATCTGATTTACTGCTGTATTTATCCAATATGATTTGCTGCCGAATCTATTGCTTATTCATTTGGTTTGCTGCTGAATGCTGATGTTAAGTCGTGTTAAATACTTTATTGCTTATTTTGTTTGAATATAAGCTTTTCTGTGAATCTAGCCGAATATAAGCTTTCTGTTTGGAACTGATTTCTTAGAGTTCTCTATCGTATTTGGTGACGAAATGTCGCAAACTTCCTTGCCTATGTCATTTCACAAAAAGCACGATGCAACGAGCTTGAAAATCGATATAAAATGGACAAAAACTGATCCCCTGTAATTATCTTATAAGGAATTTTTATTTTTATTTCATAATCAAATTTTATATTATTTAATAATTAATTTTTGTGCCACCACTAACAAAAATCCTGGATTTGCCCGTGTCTACAGTCTTTAAGAAATCGATCAAAACAATCAACGATGGCTCAACTCCTCAACTCCTTCATTCCGACTTCTCCCTGCCTCCGCCGTCAATCTATGCCTTCACTCACTCAACCTACCTCCCGAAAACCTCAAATTCAAGCCAAGATCCGAGAGATCTTCATGCCGGCATTGAGTTCTACCATGACTGAAGGAAAGATCGTCTCTTGGGTGAAGTCCGAAGGTGACAAGCTCTCTAAAGGCGAGTCAGTTGTCGTTGTAGAATCTGATAAAGCTGACATGGATGTTGAGACATTTTACGACGGCTACTTGGCTGCCATCATGGTTGAAGAAGGTGGAGTTGCTGCCGTCGGCTCTGCTATTGCCCTCCTTGCCGAAACCGAAGATGAAATTGCTCAAGCTACATCCAAGGCGAAAGAACAATCTTCTTCCTCATCCTCATCTGCTGCTCCCTCATCGCCTCCTCCAGTAGAAACAAAAATACCWGATTCCRTCCCTGTTGCAACTGTAGTGAAGCCGGCTATGGTGACGGCAGTGGTTTCAACACACCCGGCTTCTGGTGGAGGGAAGAGGATTGTGGCATCTCCCTATGCGAAAAAGCTTGCTAAGGAATTGAATGTTGATTTGAGTGGTGTGGTTGGTAGTGGACCGATGGGAAGGATTGTTGCCAAAGATGTAGAGGCTGCAGTTGTTTCTGGGGCTGTTGCTGCTGCTGCTGCTGCAGTGGCTGAGCCAACTAAGCAACTGTTTGTGGCTCCAGGGATTGAGTTGGGTTCTGTTGTTCCATTTACTACAATGCAGGGTGCTGTCAGTAGGAACATGGTTGAGAGTCTTGGAGTGCCTACATTCAGAGTGGGGTATACAATTACCACTGATGCCCTTGATGCTCTCTATAAAAAGGTAAACTTTTGATCAACTGTTATTGTCCAAATGTGATTGGCTGTTCATTTCCATGTTGTTTGAATGAATCTGTATGTTTTGGAGTTTACATGAACTAGTTGAAAATGATATCTTGACGTTTATTACTTGCTGAATGTATGTTTTTATTCAAAAGAAAAGAGTGTAGAAATGTAGAATTCTACAAGCAAGCCGGTTGCTCCTTTTGCCCAGAAGGTTGTTGGATCATGAAAATGACCTGTTTGCTAATAGCAAATGAAAGCCCATACAAATGATCGGCTTCAACCTTCACAAAGCGAAGGAGCTCTGGACCACTAGGATTGTGCGGGGTTGAAACAGGGTTTTAGGTTCACTCATTCCAACCATATATTTTTCTCACGATGATCTACAGGTCATGTAAAAACTTAGTATGAAGTGAAGCTTTTCTGTTAGCATTTGTTTTTCATGCTTCTATCATTGTATATGTTTTACTATAATCATCTACCTGTGTTAATTTGTAGATTAAGCCGAAGGGAGTGACTATGACAGCACTGTTAGCCAAGGCCACGGCGCTTGCATTGGCTAAACACCCTGTTGTGAATTCAAGTTGTAGAGATGGAAAGAGCTTTACATACAACAGTAGTATAAACATTGCAGTTGCAGTGGCCATAGATGGTGGGTTGATTACTCCTGTGCTGCAGAATGCTGATAAGGTGAACTTTTATAATTTGTTAGGGCAGTCTTAGCTTATTTGATGGATACCTTTATCTGGGGCATGTTTATATACTTTTATATTCTATTGTTTGTTTAAGGTTGATATTTATTCATTGTCGAGAAAGTGGAAAGAGTTGGTGGACAAGGCCCGGGCGAAGCAGCTACAACCTCAGGAATACAGCACAGGTATTCTTTTTGTCTACTTCCCAATAATCATTTGAAGCCTACGTCTATCTAAAATCTATATGGTGCTCTCTCTGTCCCACAACTAGAGTTCACTTTTGACTGGTAGTTCTTATCTAGTAACATTTTGTTTATATACAATCTAAAATAGTTCATATTTTTTCTAATCGATGTTTGAGGCCGAAGGTATATGGTCTTGTGGCATCCCCCTCCAAGCTTTTCTTTGCTAGAAATTATTTTGCATTAGAGCGAAATAGGATAACACAACAACTAGCAACTAAATCAGTAAAAAGAGCAACACAATTCCTGTTAATTGTAGTGTCAGGTAGTGGCAGAAACAGAAAAAAACTGATGGTGATTTCAGTACTAATAGAATGAGATAGTAGATGGTTTGTTTAATAATGATGCCATCAAGAAGTTTAATGGGATGTTTGGTAGATGCAGAAGAGAGACTGAAGGATTTGGTGCAGGATGAAAAATGGCTGTTTAATATCATCCAGTTCCACCTGCCCCAAACACTCTCTCAAGTCACATATCTATACTATATTATAAAGCATTTGGCTAAAACTCTTAAAAACTCTTAAAACTCTTAAACTCTTAAAAACTCTTAAAC
>NC_037538.1:13168262-13203350 GCF_001531365.2 Cynara cardunculus var. scolymus | reverse complement strand
CAAAAATAAAAACATAATCGCTTTCTCAAAATCACATAAAGCCATATTATAACATCGACTGAGATAAAGAATAAAATGAAATATTAAAATCATGATGTATCTCGCTGCATTGCGCTAGTACGCTTCTAGTACCTCTAAGAACAAGCTTCCCAAGGATTAAGGTCGACATTGAACTCACCTGTAACATCCCATAAGTCATTCTGAACCACCTTTTTATGCAGCCTCAAACCTTCCCATAAATATCCTTTTTCCAAAACATCATTTGACGCATACATGAAGGAACAACGGGCAGGGAAGGGATATAACTCAGGGGTAGAGTGTTACATTGACGTAGTGGAAGTCATTGTTCCCTGGGATTGGCTTTGGGCCTTCCCTGTGCAGCTTAGGTGGAGGCCGCAGTTGGTAGAAAGAAACCCACAACCCCTTGGGGTTATCCTACACTTGGAAAAAGAGCCGAAAGATGGTTATCGGTTCAAGGACGTGGATACTTTGGACGTTCATTCTCTTAATTGAATTTCAATTAAACTCAGCTCAATCCTTTTACTTTCCCTTAAATATCTTCTTTCCAAAACTTCGTTTGATACATACTCAAAGGGACAATAATACCTTCTTCCTCCATTAACAGGACTAATCACACAATGAATATAGCCTGATTAATCTTCAACAACTTCAAGCCTTAACATCCTACATTCCCACTCAATGATGATTCTAGTCCTTCCATCACATTTAGCATTATTAGACAGTAGACACCCAATTCCATCTACCAACACCTCTCCACAAACTTTAACAAGATCGCATAAAGTTACTTTAGTTTCCAACACAGTACACACCTTGATATCTTAACTCACAATAAGTTTTAACTTCCTATTTTTAGAGGCTTTATTCAAGCCTTTTAATAACAGCACTATCCTCTTCCCCCCCCCCCCCCCCCCCCCCCCCAAAAAAAAAAAAAAAAGAACTCCTTGGCTTAACACCCTCCTCACTATCGATTTTCATTTAAACAGAAGTTCCCATCATCAGAAGCAACATCCTCAGTTACACATTGATCAAGATAGTATTCCAACTGCTTCTTTCCATTTTGCTATAACATCATTTGGTGGCTAAATCATTGACAACTTGCGTCTCCTTTTCTCATTACCCCGTATCCCACTCCATATCAGCTGCATTTAGCACTTCAAAGCTGTTTAGAAGAAGGCATTGTCCCCTCTTCAATTCCAAGTGCACTAGACAACCCCTTGTGACTACTTATAATCCGCCGTTCCAGCTTCAGATCTCCCTTTTTAAGGATTTCTAGCTTATATTGTCATTCTTCTTAACAGGACGTGCAACCAGAACTTCTTTGTCTTTACGAGATCCCACCTCCTGTTGAACAGCCTTTACCCAAGAACTTGAATCCGTGAAGTAGATCTCTATCTCCCAGGGTCCTCACAATTTGACCAGTCTTTGCAACTGTGCTATTACCCTCTACCTTTACACCCAACATACCCCCCTTGCTGCCCTATCTTACTAGTTGATTCCCCTTGAACGCTTCCTCTCTGCAGTTCAGTGCCCTGCACAATTGGAGCCCTCTTAATTTCATAAGTAACTTTCTGACCATTTCTACCCTGAATTCCACTGCTTTGACCACCAGATTGCATCCCCGTGGTATCCTAGCACCTCGTCCATCCACATTTGCTTCCCAACCACCTGAAATCCATCCACATTACCTGCACCAGCAGCATTATCCTCTTGAGAGCATTCTTTAGAAGATTAGCTGCCACCTCTTCCTCAGTTCTCTGTCTAACTAGACATTCCCCTGTACCATGTCCAAATATTTTGCAATGGTTGCAACATTATTTCAATTGATAACCATCTTCTATTTTGATACCCTACTTTGATCCCATTCCCTCTGCCGATATTTCACAACCACAACCTCCACTAACCATCTTCACTTGAAACTTCAACATGGGCCCTTGCAAACCGAACTCTTCCAGTATTTTTCGTACATATTTTTGCAATGGCTCTGTCCATTAACATAGGGGTTCTCACAACACTAGCTATACAGTTTATGCACTCCTTCCACATCTGACATTGTATAAATTAATCCAAAGAGGGATCTTTTCAGGTTCTGGTTTCTCCAAACAAAGACCTGGCTCCCACTTATTCGGAAATAGAGAAACCCTATTCACCATCCACGGCCCACTTCCCTTTCTCCGTTCCCACCTGACTTTTGAACTTGAAAAAGAAAAATCCAGCACCATTCATGGATATTTTTCCTAAGTCAAAACTCCACTACATCCGATTATATTTACCCCTATAGATCAAAGCATACGTGTTACTACCGTGTTTATCTATTTCTACTATTTTCTACATACATATAAAAAATAAGTTTCATACGATTATCAAAGTTTTTCGCCTTAGCAAGTCAACTAATATTTTTCTCATGATTTTACAAGTTGTAGTAAATGTGTTTACAACATGAATCACATGTGTGCATGGTTCAAGTGCATGTACAACTCAATTAGTTGGTGTTGGTCAGAAAAGGCATTATAATATACCCCATTAGTTGTGGAGGAATATGGCTCTTTTTTCTATAATCTTTATAGAAGGCAGGGCTACTTAGGAACATCATATTTATTTATCTTGGTGTTAAATTTGCAAAAGAGCCTTTGATTGGACAAAAAGAAGGTTGAAAATGAAATCAAAATTTTGTGTTGAAAAGTTGAATTTTAATTTAATCTCCTGCTGCTGCAGGTACATTTACCCTTTCCAACCTTGGAATGTTTGGAGTGGATCGATTTGATGCCATCTTGCCACCAGGAACTGTGAGTTTTTGTAATATATAATTAATCTCAAGCAAGCAAGCATATGTTATGAGTATTTGATGGAGTTGATAAGCAATTATTTGCGTTGTGCAGGGTGCAATCATGGCTGTTGGGGCGTCTGAGCCGACTGTTGTTGCCACCAAGGATGGGCGGATTGGCATGAAGAGTCAGATGCAGGTAGACCGACGTTTGTTGCAATTGTAGTCGGTCATTCAGTCCGCATACATTTTAAGGTAGTGGATAAAGAAATCAAGATGGGTGTTAATTATATAATTGTGTTGTTACTGCAGGTAAATGTTACAGCTGATCATCGTGTGATATATGGGGCGGATCTTGCTCAGTTCTTGCAGACTCTAGCAAAGATCATCGAGGATCCTAAGGACCTAACATTCTAGACCCCGGCCTTTGCTTTTCTTCTACTAGATACTATGAGGTTTAAGTTATTTTTGGAAGACTCCACTCTCTTTTGTCAAATTCCAAAGTTAACTTCCATGTCTTCAATGAAACTATTACTTTTTGTTTCTTGCTTATTATTTTCCCACAGTAGGTGCTATATGTATATATATAAAATAGGGTTGGGTTCATGTGAGACCAACTTGTTTTCGTGAGACACGTGAGACAACATTTTTACACTTGAAATTTCACGACAAAATGTTGTGAAGGTAAAAAAACCGAACCTTCACAGCAAAGACACTGTGAAGGTTAGCTTCATAGTATTTTGCTGTGAAGTTTCAAATATAAAAATGTTGTCTTGCATGTCTCACGAAAACATTCTTGTCTCACATGATCTCAAGTCTATAATATAAGAAAACAATAAAGTCGTGAATGTACAAAATCATATGATTAACGTACAAAATAATACACGAGTCAGGCTGCGACTTTGCCCACGAGGCAAAACTCGTCCGCTTCCAGTTTTTTCGACGTTAATGTAAAATCACAAGTGATTTTGTATATTGACGACCTATTTCTTTTTTTCTTAAATAGTTAACGTTCTCGTTTGAATCTTCCCTCTCTTTTTATATATGTGTATATATAGGCGGGATATAAAAAATATGTAAAATATAATTTATAATGAATTCCGGTGAAAGGGCAATGGATGCATCCAAGATTCCCATGACCATGAAAGAGTTTGTATTTAGTTGATATATAAAATCATCAAATAATTTTTAGGTCTTAGTTTTATCAAACACCAGATACACATCAGTTCTGTATACCAAACGCTACCTAACATATCACTAAATAAACGATACTTTAAGGTTCTTATATACTCAAGGGTATATCGCAAATAAAACCCACTTAATTTGATGAAAGAAAAATCCTATCATTCGAGTATGTGGGATAGACGGTCAAACCGCTTATACATCTTCTATCTGAGTAAATTACAAATTTGGTTCCTTAATCTTCATTTTTATTACACAATAACCCTTCATCTATAAAATTTATTTTGGGTTTGGTCCCTCACCCAAACAATCATCCACTTTCTCCGTTATGTATGAGGGTTAAATGACCATTTCACAAGGGAAACTATAACTTCATCAATAAGTATAAGGGGTTGATCTCATGCCATATTTAATTTATCACTTGAATGTCAAAACATTAGTAATAATAAAAGTAAATAACAATACCAGAACTCGTTCTTTTATCGATCAACACAAATTAGAAAAAAAAATCGCCACCCTCATCATCAACGTTTTAGTAATCAAGTTATCGTATAAGAATCGGGTCTTGTTTAAAAATACCAATGATTGGACGGCCATCTAATTCCTCAACGTCTGCATGATATACTCGGCATAAAGATCCCTGCACCACGTCAAAATCAAAACTTTTATTAACGACCACCTCATCCGAAAGGAATGGAACAATTTTTCCGTCTCTTAAGACAGAAGAAAAGTCTGCGTACATCTTACCCTTCCAAATCCTATTTCCATGCAGGATTTGTTTGGTTTGGTTTTTACACCAGTGGATGAAATCAGAAACATTTTTGTTAACGTTAACGAGACAAATTTTCTCACTCTTGAGACAGAGGAAATGTCTGCCTACATCTTACCTTTTTGGACCTTACTGACAGGTGGGATATATTGGATTTGTTTGGTTTGGTTTGGTAAATGAAATCAACTGTACATCCATAGTGATTCAATGAAAGTGAGCTTACATGGAGTGTTGGATGGCATCATGAGCGGTACTTGAAGGCAGAAACGCATCGACTGCAACCTCTTTGTTCTCATTTTTCTTGTCTTTTCGTTTGTCAAGAAAAATCATTATATTTTGTTCCAGCAGTTGATGTTAAACATGTAATCATACTAGCAGCAGACTAAATAACACAAGTGAAAGGTGGAAAATGAAGTAACTAAAAGGATACAATCCTCAAAGAATCGACGGATCTCAGCCAGACGGTGTGGTGGTAGCTGGCTTATATCAGTGTAATGGCGGTACTCAGGATCGTCAGCACAAACTGCAATAATCTTGTCGTCGTTTTCGCCCTAAATCCACAAACCCAAGTTTTGTCATAAAAAACATTCATACAATTGATGATGAAGACGACGGTAGCAGTACCTGATCAATCATCGGCATCAGTCCAATGGCCCTGGCTCTAAGAAAACATCCAGGCAGCACAGGTTCCTGCAACAAGTCAAAAAGTTGCAACTTTTTATCAAATATGAACACTTGGATGGAGGAAAAAGAATTGCACTTGTTGTTGGAGTCCCGTACCAGCTAGACATCCACCATCAAACATATATATATATATATATATCCCTCTATCTCTATAAGTGCTCTTTCAAAGATACCCTCACATGGTATCAGAGCAGAGGTCTACCCTCGTCTAGGCACAGACCATTAAACCTCTCTGTGTGTATGTGTGTGTGTATATCTACAAGAGCTCATGTAGAGACAGAGTCAAAAGGGATTCCACATATCCACACAGTTGCACATGTCATAAGGTATCGTCTTGGGTTATCATCTACTGAAAATGGATGGTCATAAACATGTATAAATACCTGCATTAGGACTAGAACGTCCATTGGGTCATTATCTTCGCATAGCGTACGAGGAATAAAGCCATAATTATGAGGGTAAACCACAGATGAATATAAGATACGATCAACCTGCTCATTAACACACACAATTAAATTCCAAGTTCATCAGGATATAATCATGAGGCATGTTCTGCATCAAAGTATCGATCATCATACCTTGATGAGCCCAGTTTTCTTATCAAGTTCATATTTCACTTTGCTTCCTTTTGTAATCTCAATAACCTGTTTACGAATCACAATTCAATATGAAGCCAAGTAACCAATGGACAGAAATCCATAAACCACAAGGGTTGTGGCGTAGTGGTTGAGGCCCTGGGGATGTGGTGGAATATCCATCTACCCATGGTTCTATTCCAAGCGTACACAACAACTATGTTTATCAGGGCTGATTTCTTGTTATAATTTGTCAGGACCCTTCCAACAAAACCAGTCCATTGAAAGTTGCATAGATTGGTATATAGTCTATACGACAATCTAGCATTGGCAACAACAAATTGATGACAAGAATTTGGAAACAGACCATAGGTAGGGTCTGCATACATCCTACCCCTTGGATCAGAGGTAAGGTCCGCATATATGCTACCTCCCTAAACCCTACCCCTCGGGCCATAGGCGAAGTTTGCATACATCCTACCCACTGCAGATCCTACCCCTTAGGCCAAGATACATCCTACCCTCCCCAGAGCCTACTCCGTGTGGGATTCAGTGCATTCTTTTAGTTATTTACGTACCACATTGACAATCTGGGGAGCTCCAGGTCCTGTGTAGGTAAGTAAGGGTCAATAATCTTGAATTCGGCATAGCAAACGAATAGCATTTTAAGCGAATATTGATCGAAGATACCAATCTCAAGATCATGCCAAGGATGAGCAGCAACAGATCTCCTGGATAACGAAGACAGGATCCTTTCGTTCAAGCGGGGAGCGCGCTTCTGTTCCGCCATTTCTAACATAAAAGTATCATAAACTTGTAATTAATTCATCATCCTATAAAACTACAAACCATCAACACGAAATACTGATATCCTAGTAGGAAAATCAAATTGGCATGATGCTATCATCATCTCTCCTATAGAACTGCATATCATCAACACAAATTTCCAAAACTAAATTGGGATGATCCAATAACATTTCAAATCAATTCAAAATCCAGAAAGACTAATGGGAAAACCAAATTAACGTAAAATCACATACCCTTTTTACTAATTTACAGAGAATCGAAAGACCTATTAGAACCCTAATCTTGTTAACCAGTAGCTCATTTGATTAACTAACAGAGCCACGACTGGTTGTGGGATCGAATTAATCTTTAAAGTAAAGATTGGCGATCTTTTAACAAGAAAGACGATGGAAGCAAACAGTCAATAACAGAAAAGAAAAAAAGATCAGACCTTGGTAATACGATGGAAATTAAGAGATCGGAGAGAGAGAGATTGAAATGGTCGCCGGAAGTAGCGGAGGAGATGAAAGGAAGAAGTGTTGTATATATATATATAAAAGGGTTGGAGTATCCAAGTCAAATGAACGTGGAGACAAGACGCCATACATAGCGGTTTGGCAGGTTAGGGTTTCCATTAAAAAAAATTTGTTCAAGATTTTTGGTGGAGACATCGTCTCTATTTCTTTCCCACCAACACACCATTTTTTTCATTCAGAAAGATAAAAAAGCATGAAACCATCAGCTTTATATGTATGTATGCATGTATGTATGTATGCATGTATGTATGAATTGTGAATATGATGATGATATCTCACAAAGATTCGTTCTTTACCCAAAAATCATGGGTACCCATTACAATTCTCATCCTTGGATCTGGTAAACCTAAATCCAGTCTAACAAAAATGAAATCACATAATCGGTTCTTTAAGGTAGTGTTTAATATGTATATATGATTGGATATGACTAGATAGGATTTGACAAAATTAGAGGGTAGGACTGGACATAATAAGTGTTAGTATGAAGTTTGGTACGATTAGTACTGGACATGACATAACTAGACAAGTTGCTTCTAAAAATTCTTTGATGATTTTATATATCATATAATAGTTATAATTAAGACAAATAAAGTAAATAATTTAATTTATAAATATTTTTACACAATTTTCATATACATAAATGCATACATATATAATAGTACCATATTTGAATTTTTTTTTTATGTAATTGATGGTAATTTGAAAAAAACTCGATTTGTACAAAGAAGAAATTATGTTTTATTCGGGCTAGAAGATCTCCATCAATTGGGGAAGGTGGTGTTGGTTATGGTGGTGGTGGCCGACGGTACTAGTGGCGGTGGAGATGGATGGGGGTGGTCGGTGGGCGACGGTGGTTGTAGAGGATGTGAAAATAGTGACAGTGGTAGCTGATGGTGGTGGCTGATGGTGGCAGTGGCAATGGTAGTCGCTGGTGGTGGTTATAGTGGAGATGAGGTGGTCCATGGTGGTAGTGGTGGCGACAATGAACAATGGTGGTTGGTCTGTGGTTGTATAGGTGGTGGAAAAGGTAGTAATAGAGGATAAAGTGGAGGTGGCCAATGATGGTAGTGTTGGTGGTGATAGACAGTGGTCGTCGGTGTTTGTGGAGGTGGCGATGGACGGTGGTTGTGGAGGTGGCGATGGAAGGTGGTGGATGAGGTTGTTGTAGTGGGAGATAATTGTCGGTGGTGACTTGATGAAATTGCATCTTTTGCCATTTGGTTATATATAATCTTGAGAAGTATATATACTTGGGTTTTAAGATATTTTCGCAATAAATCATAAAGCGTGTGGGTTTTGATGATTTATTTCGTGAGGATTATTTGATATCAATGCATTTTTTTGGTATGCTGATTTTGTAAATCATTCAAAAACGCACATGTTCGAGTTTTATTGGATTTTGTGGTAATTTAGGTCATGAGATTTATTAAACCTTTTAAATGCAGTTTGGGGTTTATGATGGATTATTTTGAATTAGTCAAACAAGTCGAAGAGCTTTTGGCTTGGATTTGATATAAATACTAGTTTTGGTGTATAAGTTGCTTAAATGCTACATACTTATATTTTATTGAATAGTCAAACAAATTGTTGAGTTACTGGTTTGATCTTAACTCAAATGAGTTTTGGGACATTTGTCCAATTTAAATTAATCTATGTTGAGCTTTGGTTATGATATGTATTTATGACACATTTATTTGAAAATTACATGTTGTGAGTGTGTTGATCACTCAACTGGAGTTATGTAATTTAGGCAATAATGCAATGGATCCATAGATATAAGAGTCAGTTTGTTGGCTTGAAATGAGATAGATGTCCATGTATGGTAGCTAGAAATATCCTAGATCAATGGAGGACTCAAGCTATAGATCGTGAGTGGTTGAACTTAATGACTGTGTGATCCATAGTGGATGACTCAAGCTATAGACTGTGGGTGGTTGAACTTGATGATCGTGAGACACATAGCGGCTATAATTCTAGTGAACGAACATAGCTAGGATTTGTGGACCGGAAGACTCAAGCTTTAGACTGTAGGTGATTGAACTTGATGACTGTGTGATCCGTAGTGGGGGCTCATCAACTTTGATGTATGACTTGCTTTGTGGTCGCCACATTCGATGGATACGTGTCTCCCTCGTCATCGGAATATGTTGTTCTGGGTATTGAGTATTATCCATGTTTTCAGTGATATTTTGGGCATGAAGTGTTATCCATGATTTGTGGTTTGGGTATTGAACCTTATCCATGTTTTGGATAATAGAGTGTTATATATGTTTTTAGTATTTAAATATTAAGCTTTATTCACGTTTTCGGTTAGTATTGAGTTTTGGTTTCATGACAAAATGAGTTTTGTGATCACCGCGATTTCATCACGAAATTGGTGGGTTTTGAAAAGATGTTGTTTTCATGATAAAAAAAAATGTTTCATTTGAGAAATTATGATTTAAATAAGCATTTTTCTCATTTTACCATTTTATAATTAGTTATGATGAAAACTGTTTGAACTCGCTAGACGTTGAGCCTAACTCTTCTTCCTTATCGGCATGTGCATCAGGTCCCTGTTGGGGAACAATACCAGCAATACTATGAAGAGTTGAGTGCTAGTTAAAGGCATGAGAAAGATTTAGTTATTCGGGGACGTCTTCCTTATTTGGAGATAACGACTGTTGTTGGATTTTAGTAACACTCATCCCTAATCTAGACTTTGTGTAATGCATGATTTATCAAACGATGATGTTAAATCTTAAACTTTCATCATCGGTAACCAAGTGTTGACATTTAGAAATGAATTTATCTCTTATTTACTGTTTATCGAAAATTTTTAAACTAGTCATTATTTATAAATTTTCGGGTGTTACAATATGTGCTAACTGATAAGTAGCCTTAACAAAAAATCATTTGGATTATGGTGCAACAAATTAATGACCAACTAAGGGGTCGTTTACCAAATACTTATTCGGGTAAATGAACACAAAATCACATTACTTTACATGTGAATATGATAAAGACCAAAAATCTTACCCGGTAAGAATGAGACAAAGACCAATAGTCTTATCCGGTAAGTGAGAGCGACGATTCTTACCACGGTAAACGTTTATCGGGTAAATTGTTACATACGATATTATTTTAATGGATTAAAAGTCTAAAACATTATCCGATAAGTAAATATTAACTGTGAAAGTAACAACTTTTACTCATAAATGTTTAATAGAGAGTTCGTTTATTTAATTTTGATAGAATTGAGCAAAGGTATCACCCAAACTTTACTCGAATTCAATCGAACCCTAAAGCAACCTTGGAAGCATCAATACGACCGAATAAGCGGACCCCATAACAGAATTAAATCGGGTTTAATCCCCAAATCGATGTATAAAATGGGCATCCATCTTGGTTCAGGGTGTTGAACAAGATACCAGAATTCATCGAGATCCGGCGGTGCTCGTCGGATTTCGTCCTATAACCATCATGATGAAGGTTTCGTGTTCTACCATCGTCGCATCTCTTCTCGCTGCATCCACAGCTGCTCTCTCCTCCTCCCATTCAAACCCTAATCTCCAGGTAACTCATCTTTGTTTTTCCCCCATATTTCAAGATTTTGTTGCTCTATGACTACAGTTTATATGTACTTGGTTAACTGGATGTAATTATTGTGTGGTTTAACAGGAATTGAGAGGGCGAATAGGCGAAGAAAGCAGTTTAGAGAAGGAGAAATTCGCACCGAGGTTCGATGGGTTAAGGTTCATCGAGACATTGGTGACAGCCCACAAGTGACAGAAGTTGCAGGTTTTCCATTTCCAACCATTTTTCATGCCAAAGTTGCAATCTTTTTCTTTTCCTTTTTCATTTAGGAAGAGGAACAATTGGTTGTAGGATTGTGACGTTTTGATTTGGTGTGATGGGGTTGGATCATATCGTTTCTTTCTGAGTTTAAGATCCCAATTTGTTGGGCGCCAAATGTATTACCTTTTGAGCATTATCATCTTTTTCTTCAACTCTTGATGCATTCAGAAATTGCATAGCTTTCTGGTGTAGTTTCAGATCAATGAACACTTGAGTTAGTGAAGAAAACATGGTTTTGGAAGAACCCATTGAAGGGAAGTACTTATTGTCTGCTATAATGCTAAATATGCTAAAAGGATGAGGATAGTTTATTTAGTATTCATGATGAATGTCATGATTATTCAAGTCTATTCATTATGAATACTGAAATAGGTGGTTAAGATTCTTAAATGAAAAACCTCCTCTATGCTACAAATGGCTACTCTTTGAAATCTTTATTTGAAAATCATCTGTTTCTAATGGTTAATGTATGTGTCATCAATCATATTTTCAGGCCTCTTGGTGGGCTTATTCTGTATATAAAACTGTATGATGTTTACTCGTCCCTTGACAATGGTTCATAGATGAATTGTTGTAGATTCTCATTGACAGTTTAAGTTAAAGAGGAATTAAGGATGTGTATAGAAAATGGAAATGGAAATAGTTGAATGGTTTGATGGAATGGAATGAGTCATTACTAAATACAGTCATTTGTTGTCTGTACGGGAATGAAAATGAAAATGATAACGAAATGAAAATGGGCAGTTTAATCTGGAATGAAAATTTGGGCATGTGAGGTAATGAATCCATTATATTCTATAATATAATACAATTTCTTTTATTTTCATTCTCATTCTCATTACTGGTTAATACCTCTAATCAAATATCCTCTTATAATATTCTTTGACAAATTGGGGGGAATGAAACTCATTCGTATTCCTCGGCATTCTCATTCCTATTCCGACAAACCAAACAACCAAACAATTGTGGATAGATGATTAGTAGGAAAGTGTTCTTTGTATAATGGCAACCAAGAATTCGGCTAAAAGCATATTGGATGTTTTAGTTGGTTTTTGATCCACCTTAAAGGTCTCAAGGGCTTGAGACTATGAAGATAAATAATAAGGAAAATCCTCTGGGTCTTTCTAAGAATATCTGAACTGAGCTAGTTTGCGTGCATCTCAGTGGCTCTTCTAACAATACTTGAACGGAGCCCGTTCGCATGTATTTCAGTGGCTCTACTTGATGCATGCATCTTTGTCTAATCCGGCTCTACTTGATGCATGCATCTTTGTCTAATCCCACAAGACTTTGATAACAACAGTAAGAAAATTCCAAGTGATTATAAGAATATCAATGGAATCCCAAGACCTTAGGGTCCACATCCTCCTAGATTTTCTTTCAAACAATTGGTAAATATAACGTAACAAAAACGACACTAAAAATAACGTATGAACCATTCATTGTGGTTTTTGGAAGTCCACAAGATCTAAATCAGAAATGGACATTAAGCGGTTGTTTGACAATTGCTGAATGATTTGATACAGAATGATTAAAAGACTCATGATATAATGCAAAATGAAATATAATTGTTTGGTAATTGTTTACAATGAAATTTTGACGCTGAATGGTTAATGGAGGCTCATGATACAAAATAATTCAAAGAGTTTTTGAACCATTAAAAGACAAATTTTTTTTTTACCAAACAAGATTCCTTTTAACGATTCAGAGACCGTCTCTTAATGAAACTATTAGAAGATAAACAAACAACCCTTAAACATTAAGAGCATATATGAATGACATTATGCAACTTAAAGCTTCGGGTTGGTTCTTGGCCGAAAGATTCAAAATTTTCTTCAGATTCCTCCCATTTAGTTCACGTGTCTTTTTTACCATTTACGTATACCAAAAGCCATCCGGGGTTCGTTGAAAACGTGCTGTTAGAAAACCCGAGATATCGAATTAGGTCGATTTACAGATATATGTCCATCAAATATTAAACATTAGTAGCTCAAATTCATTAAAAAGGCAATGAATCTAGTGTGCCAGCCATATCAAATGACCATCACTCATTTCTTGCTCTTCAATTATTCCCTTTTTTTGATAGTTTTTTATTATTGGAATACGTAATTTATGACAGAAGCAACGTAGCAAAGAAAACTACATCAAAATCGGTTTCTTTTTGTTTGGGAATTTCTGTCCAAAAGGTGATGGAACACTTGCAGTCGGTGTCACTTGGCTTATCTTGAATATTACTACCACTTGGATCACCGGCCATCCACTCATCCATGGCGGATTTCACCACCCATCTCCTCCGCTCCTCCGCCGTGCTCTTTCTTCTCTTTCCGGGTAAAATCTTTCTCCCCTGTTATCTCTTGCTTCCCATTTCTGTAATCCAATCTGATGACATTTTCTTTCTACCGTTATCTAGTGGTGGTGGTCTCTTCGATCGGAATCAACTACGGCCAGATTGCCAACAATCTTCCATCACCGGAAAAGGTGGTTCCTTTAGTGAAATCCATTGGTGCCGATAGAGTCAAGCTCTATGATGCTGATCCTAAAGTCCTCAAGGCGTTTGCCGGCACCAACGTCGAGTTCATCGTCGGTCTTGGTAATGAGTACTTGTCGAAAATGCAAGATTTAGATAGTGCTCAATCATGGGTCAAGTCCAACGTTCAAACTTACCTTCCGGCGACTAAAATCACCTCCATTGCCGTCGGGAATGAAGTTTTGACATTTAACGATACTTCTCTTTCCGGCTGCTTACTTCCGGCGATGCAGAACATTCATACAGCTCTTGTTAACCTCAAATTGGATCGTCAGGTTACCGTCACTACCGCACATTCGCTCGCCGTACTTGAAACCTCTTATCCGCCATCGTCAGGAGCTTTCCGGCAAGACTTAAAAGGGTGTCTTTCTCCCATTTTGGACTTCCTTTCGAAATCGTGTTCTCCATTCCTCATCAATGCTTATCCTTTCTTTGCATACAAGGCCAACCCAAAGCAAGTGTCGTTGGATTTCGTCCTGTTTCAGCCCACCGATGGAATTGATGATTCCGGCAACAATCTGCATTACGACAACATGTTGTTTGCTCAGATTGATGCTGTGTACGCAGCTCTGGGTTCTTTAGGCTACAAGACTCTGCCGGTTCAGATATCGGAAACGGGCTGGCCGTCCAAGGGAGACGAAGATGAGGTCGGGGCAACGCCGGAAAATGCTAAGAAGTACAACGGGAACCTATTGAAGCTGGTGAGTCAGAAGAAAGGAACGCCGGCAATGCCGAACTCCCATTTGGATATCTTCGTTTTTGCTATGTTCAATGAGAACTTGAAACCGGGACCAACTTCAGAAAGGAATTATGGTTTGTTTAAGCCAGACGGAACTCCAGCTTACAATCTCGGATTC
The DNA here is from genome assembly GCF_001531365.2 of Cynara cardunculus var. scolymus. Classification (NCBI taxonomy): domain Eukaryota; kingdom Viridiplantae; phylum Streptophyta; class Magnoliopsida; order Asterales; family Asteraceae; genus Cynara; species Cynara cardunculus. The sequence continues at coordinate 13,188,815 of NC_037538.1, read as the reverse complement.
TCAGGGATTTCCAGTTCCGGCAGCAACAACACCGGAACAAATGCACCGTCATATATTTTGCCGCCGGAGAACCCCTCCAGCGGGTATATGTCAATCTCGTCAGCGGTAAGTTTTTTTTTACCTTTTAGTCTTTGTATAAAGTTTTCTTGGATTATAGAGAAGAATCTTTTTATTCGAGAATTGAAGCAAGATGTTATCTTTATTTGTTTTCCAGGGAAGAGTTTCCTGGAGGAGCATTAGAATCATATCATTAATGGCGGTGGGTTCGATCTCATTGTTATGAAAAGCCATCACCCCCAGCTCAGTTTTTCAGTTTTATTTTAATGTTATATGATACAATCAGAGCATTAAAGACAAATAAAGTGGAATAAAGAGATAGGAAGGAATCTTTAAAACCATCTGTAATGGAGGTAGAAAAAGTAGCAGATAGAGAAGCTTTATTGTTACAATTCTTTCATTGGAATCATATGCATGTATGATGTTATATGTAGCTCAGTTTACTTGCAGGACTTTGTTCAAATATCAAATATTAGAGAAACCAGAAAACATAAATCACCCAGAAAGGAAATATTATGTGTATATACATACATATATATAATATATATATTATATATATATATACATATTATATATTATAGGGTTGGGTTCACGTGAGACCAAGGGTTTTTCGTGAGACCCGTAAGACCAATTTATGTTGATTGATCAACTTTATAACCTAATGATCTAAAGTTGCACGGTGGCAATTTTATGATTTATTGAGAAGTTTCGTGGCAATTTTGTGATTATGAATGTTGAGATTGTAGATCTAATCCAAGGATTGAAAATTGGTCTTACGAGTCTCACGAAAAACCTTTGGTCTCACATGATCCCAAGTCTCTCTCTATATATTTATATGTATATATATGTGGGTAGCATACATCCAAGAAGTTTTCTAAACCATATTGGATTTGGATCATTAGGAATACAAACTACAGTTAAATATCCTTATCATCAGTCAGCTAAATTAATACATTCACACTACTGTTGCTACTGTTCTGTCCTCCTACCTTACAGTTATGGAAAAATCTAATGCTAAAAGTACAACAAGCAGTTTCTGATCCTAACATTGTTTCCATACTTACAAAGAGATGAAACAGTGGTGATCGTCAAATGGTCGTTTACGTTCAACTCATTGTTCCCATCTCATCTGAGCTAGCAGAGGCCTCGTTTGTCCCTCCTTCATCGCTGAACGCACTTTCTTCGCTAGAATCAGAAGAATCAATATCATCACTAAGAACTTCAGCTTTCCGTCTCCTCCTAACATCCTTGATTCCTCTTCCCTGCAAAGCAAGGCGCCTGTGCTTTCGTGCTTTCTGCTTTCCACTCCGCTGGGACTCTAAACTCTTGCTATCTACGTCCTTTGTGTTTCTATCTGTGCTATAATCATCTTCTTCTGACTCCAGATTCTGTGCATCAGCTTCAGACTTGCGTCGCTTCCTACCTGCGTTTGTCTGAAAACACAAGCATTCAACTGTTCAACATGACTATAAATGAGGAATTTGACTGCAACCCAATCACATGGATAGAAAATAAGGGGCTGTTTGGTTGATTTTCCATCAACTCCTGTATGGATGAAGTTTGTGGATTAATCTGTCTGTATGAATAGAGAGAGTTTTTGTTTGGAAGGGTTTTTTTATAGATGGAAGATGCGTATTTTAATTAGGAGGGACAGGTTTGGAAAAAACTTGGTCATCTTCATAAAACTCCCCCTAGAAGCTTACTGAAAAAGCCAAATTCTATATCATTAAACTACTACCAAACAAAACTGTATAGCTGACCGAATAAACTGCGAGTCCGGCTAAGCTCATCAAGCTGCTAACAAACAGGCCCTAAGATATGTGAGCTTCTTATAAGCTCAAAGTTGTAGGCTAACAATAACTTCCACCATGATTTTAGTGCTGCTTTGGGCCATGGGGCATTACAATATTTCCTTCAGAATTCACCAAGTAAACAAAGGAAATTGTACAATAAACACAAGGGTGCTTGGGTTTCTGAGCCCAAATAACCCAAAAAGGAACTAATACAGCAAACTAATGGAGGCCCATTGTATGCAGGGTCATTCGTTGAAGATAAAAGTATATCTAATCCATATGAAGTTTTACCACGATTAATAGTCACTTTTAAGAGCATACCTTAGGACCACGATCAACCAGTCTGGACCATTCACTCCGATTCCTCAAGCAATCAAGAACAGCTTGCGAGTGACTTGAATACGCATAACGCTCCCCATTATGCTTACGCAAGTTGGGCCAATGCTGAAAAGGAGTAGATGATCATTAACATGCAAAAATTGAAGAACCAACAATAAAAGCATATCCTACTGAGCAATTATACCGGCAGAACTGCATTGCAGAGTTCTTCATAGGTCATCCGCCTGCCTTTACTCATAATCTCAGCAATCAAGCCTAGAAAAAGAAGAGATATGTCACACAAAATACATCTCCTGTAAAAAATTTATAATATCTACCATTGGATGACAACTTTTACAAGGATGACAGCTTTTACAAACAGTGGAACATATTGATCCTGTTATGTAACCAGACCTGGTAAAGTGCGATGGGTAGGAACCCCAATTGCTACTGTTTCGTCATCAGAAGCATTCTGAGGGGATGTGCGCGTGGAGGACATATTGTGTTCATTAGCTTCATTAGAAGAAGATGGACCACTGCTTGCAGTTGTTGAGGCAGGAGGGGCACTCTTATCAATATGTTTAGCCGATCCATTTTTCATAAGGTCATGCCTCCTTGAGTTGGGCAGAGACGGCAGCCTATCCACCTTCTTTGCTCCATCAAACTCGCGAGAATTGCTTGGCCCGTTATTTGCTAAATCCTTGTTTTTCTTTCTTGAAACCTATCCAAATCTTTCCATAATGAGATCAGCTGCACCTACAACAAATCTAGACATAGGCTACAAAAACATTTAAATCAAAGAAGCTTACCAATCCATTATCCTTTCCTCCAGAAGATGAAGTTCGTTTCATTAGTGTGCTTGTAGGTGTACTAGAAGCTAGCTGAGGTAAGCTTCCAGCATGGCGCATACGTGGCACACGAGGAACTCTAGGAGAACTATTGAGTTCTTGATGAAGAAGCAAAGCAAGCTGTAGGGAAGCATATTGCAAAACAGAAACATCATATTCAAGTGGGTGATACTTGAGAATATTTCAATTCTTTCAAATGAAAAAATCCATGTTTATTCATACCTCTTCATCACTTAAAGTTGCAGGTGGGTTGGTAGATGGAAGGGGGTGAACATGTGGTGGATTGTTCTTCGGTGCAGGCTGTCTATTTAACTGATTGATCTTTTCACCTCTTCCTGATAACTCTGAAGTACTTTTATTCTGTTCAAGTGTACCATTCTCACTTCGCAATGAATTGGCGGAGTCACCAGAATCTGGTGTAGCAGCTATCTGTACCGAAGAATTTTTAGAGGATGATAAGATTGCAGGGTCCTTTGAATCAGATGAGTTCTTCTTGGAAACAGGAGCATGTGAGGATTTGCTCAAATGTGATGATTTTAGAGCAGACGTAGACAATGATTTTGGAAGGTCTTTTACTAATTTCTTAGGCTTCTCACTAGCATCTCCAATCCGTGGTGATTCACTAGCATTATCTCTTTTACCCTTGATGTTATTATCACACACTCCCTTCTGTTTCCCACTTGAGTTACGATCATCAGCGTTGGAATATCTCGCCTTATCAGGAACAGATGATTTTGAAGGTTTTCCAACAGAAGATTTCACTACTGTTGATACCGCCACTTTACATTGATTAGGTGCTCTTGAAGGACTTCTAACTGTTCCATGTGATTTGGACAGGCCTTCCGGGGGTCCAGCCCCATGTTTAAATTCTGAAGAACCCCGAGCTACTGTGGAATTTTCTGATCCCTTAATGTGTCCCTTGGGCTGGCTGGGGCCGCAGGGTGGTTCATCAGGTTCATCGGCTTGACCATCAACATGTGGTAGGCCTTTGTCAACATTTTGCACCTTATAGATTTGTGACACAGATACAGCTTCTTTCTTGACTTCAAAATTTGCAGATAAAGGATCATTAGAAATTCTTGTAACTTGGGGCACAGTTTTGGAGCTATCTAACTTTATATCACTAGAAAGAATTTCAGAATTAGAGGTCTTTCCAGGACAATTGGTTTCTACTGCTTTTACTTCAATTGATCGCAATGGGCTGGCATGGAGTTCACTATTTGGGGCCAACCCCACTTTTTCTAGATTGTTAACGTTAGACTGAGTTCCATTACTTCTACTGCAACTTGTTCTATTCTCATTCACATCATCAACAACATCCTGGCCGACCTGAAAAAGAATATTAAAACAATATTACGCTTTACACCTGAATGCATTTTAAAAATATATAGAAGCCAATTACAGTCAAAAGCTCGGGCTCCAAAGGTCAAAAGTGCCTAGAGGTCCCAGGTTCGTATCCAAGGAGGAATAAAAAATCCCCTTGTGGCCACGGAGGTTCAAATGCGGTGACTCCGGGCTACCCGCAAAGCGGGTGGTGGCCTAGGATTAGTCGGCTCGCATAGCGGGTTGGATATCCAGGTTATTAAAAAAAAAAGATAAAAAAGATTTTGTACTTAAAGAATCTTCTTTCTTCTATATCCATTTCTGTAGAGACAGGTGCAATGAGCTCTAACTTGTGTGTTAAATGAAATGTGAAAATCAGTTCCATGCAACGATAAAAAATAGCACTGCCTGTGTTTGCTACAACAATTAAGCTCAAGCTGGACCAAAACCCTCCCATCAAACAGTTATTTGGCATAAAGCATGCCTCACCTGCTCCTAATCCCACAACTGTGTGACACTCGCCTTTCAGATAAAAAGTTGTGACCCAACTAAATGAAAACAAACATGAATTCCTTAGCATACACATTTAAATATAATACGCACACTATATATATACATACAAGGTTATAAAATATAGCAAAACATAAGCTGTATCTAAATCCTATTCAAGACAGGGCAGATTACGTTGAGGAAGTATACGGGGAAAAAAACTAAAATAGAACCAAGGATTTCAAACCTAGAATACCTAGGATCTTGGAATTGCATAGAACCTAAACCAATGGATTTCGTCCAAGGGTTAACTCGAAAAGCCAATAAGGATAGTTTTCTTTCTTCATGTTCACTGCAAGTTCAGAGTACTGATGGTAGAAATGAGTCCAGCTTGTTACATGGTATCCTTTTTATTTTGCGCAGAATCTAAGATTTTCGAAGTGATATTATCCTTGTTTTGTGTTTCAAGTGGCTCTCATGGACAAACCCTAGTGAGGGTATGTGTTATTCTTCTCATTGTTCACATTGTCTGCTCTTATCATCGATTTTACTATACTTCTAGATATCATCTTAATTTTGTTATCTTATTATAAGCTCCAGTTACTTATTTGCAACCGCTACGAAGATCTATTAAACTTTATTTTACTAAATGGCACCTTATATTAGAAGTCATAGCAGTAGCACGAAATCATTCAGAAACCTATGATATTGACTTAATAAGCATGATATCCACCCATCTTAAACATATAAAATCAAATGACAAATGCAAAAATAAAATCTTATGCGTTGTTCCTTCATCTCTACCTTCTTTATAGCAGGTGCTTAAAGTTTGTCCATGTTATATTTGAAATATATTCTTAATGTTCGTTTAGATGGTAAGGAAATGCAAGTTAAACCCACGCAGACAACCCTAGGAGGCCTATAAATACATCAAGATTAATAATATATATAAAAAAAGATTCGATTAACAGATACTGCTACAGCTTCTGTACATGACAACCACCATCTATAACCTTACAAACAAGAAAGGCCGGAACCTTTAGATTTCTGGAGAACCATACATCAATTTCTTAATAGCTTATTAAATGTGTGATCCATGCAGTTGCCAGTTAGATCTAATTGTATTTCAGGGTTCCTAGGAAATATTGGCTTGAATGTACAAGTCCCACCACACAAGCATATCATATTAGCTAGGCTATCAGGAAAGGTTAATGAATGCCTCCTAGAGGTTCACCACAGCCTATGAGGATATTGGCAGGCTAAAGAGCTGAAATAAAAAATGAACCTAGACAGATAAGATCATGCTACTACAAACGTGGTCCGGCTCCAAATATTTTAAGCTTTGAGTAGGTTTAGATGGATCCAAACTCCTATCCTTCAAAACCATGAGCTACTGGATATTTGCAAATATGAATTACATTGTTACATACCTCATCTTTCATGGTAATAGTTTCCATAGGATTGTGTATTAGTGATGATGCCATGCCATCCTCTGTTTGAGGAGAAATCTCAAGACTTGGAGGAACTTGATTTCCATCATTTTCTTCCATTTGTTTTGCTTCTTTTGAGGGATTTAGTCCTGAATCATCAAAAGGTACTTTCTCCGAAGGTTGTCCACTAGAGGAGGGGTTGTTATTGGTGTTGAACATGTCAAGGCAACCGCCTGATTTATGATTGGCCTGCACATCCTCCCTTGAATTTTCATGTTTGCAACTTTGCTTATCAGTCTTGAAAACCTTAAGACCTTTGCCTTCGTATGATTCTGAGTGTTTTGCATCACTTGACGTGGTGGGCACTAGTATTATAGTAAAGTAAACATGTATTATTACGCTTCCTTTCACAGTAAATTTATTAATTAGTGTTTGCAGAGTCATACAGGTAACATACTAACACCCAACACCATTTCTCAAAACTAGATAAACATTAAAACACAGAATCCTAAACAGTTTAAAATTCACAAGAATACCTGATTCAAAAGAATGGAGATCTCTCTTCCTAGAATCTCCTTCTTTATCCACAGCTTTGCCATTTTTCTTCCTGTTTAGGTCCTTGAACACCCTGGAATCATCTTTCTTTTGGTTGCCTGAATGAATCACAATAGGCTTCGGTAAGCTCCTTTCCCTTCTCACACCACCGTGCTGGCGTTTACCTTCATAATTCTCAACCTCTTGTTTCTTCTTATCAGTAGTTGGCGGACCCATATCACATCCTCCATTATCCAGAGTTTTCATGCCACTAAAAGCTGCTACTTGGGCTGGCAATGCGTTCTCCTTTGACAAAGAAAACAAAGCATCAGCCCCTTTACTAGCACGAGTTTCCATTTCTTCCTTGCCTTCGTTACCATCATCCTGCCTTTCATCCCAACAAGGAAACTCCCTGTATTGAAAATTGAACTTCTTGGGGACATATCCTGTGCACTTCCAAAGCTCGGGACTGAAAATCGAAGACACCCCACCAAATAAAGAAGGATCACCACCAGGAATACCCTGCACATGAACCTTTTCTTCTAGAGGAATCTCGGTCCAAACCTGTAATGGATTCTGAGGTGGGCAACTCATGGGATACGGGCTGTCCATCCTCAATGTTTTAGTAGGCAACTCAACCAACAATTGTGCAACCTCCGTTTCTTCACTCTCCTTTCTAAGCTTCTTGCTTTTACACTTATCGCAGGCAAACAATTTCTCACTCTTGACATATCGCGAGCACCTGGTATGCACCCAAACACCACATTCATCGCAATCAACCATCTCTTCTCCATCATCAAAATTAACCCCACACACACAATCCACCGTCCAAGATTCGTCCACCCAGTCATCGGGTGTGTCCGAAATTGTCGGCAGACGATGCGATCGGCTTTTCATCGCAAACCCTAGTTCTAGAAAAATCCCAAAACTCCGAAAATACTGAATAGGCCAAAAAACCAATTAACACCCATTACCCGTTTCATCAATCAGGTTCCAAACATAATTATTTTGCTCACGATTGCAACAAAGAAGTGTTTTTCTATAAATCGATCAAAAGGGCGTTCAAGAAAGATGAATTTAAAGAGGAGAAAAGGGAAAGAAAAACCGAAAATAGGAGAATATGCACCGTAAGAATACCAGTTGAAAGAGGGAGACCAGTTTTGTTCCGGCTATGGCACCTTCGTCGTATGATGTCTGGATTCCGTGAAGTAGCGAGGTAAGACGATGATTTTATCCGGGTATGTGGACGTGAAAGTAGCCGGAATGAAGAAGAGAGATAAGCAATTAGGAATACGGGTGGGTTATGAAATTGAGTGGCGTGGCGTCCGTCGACTTTCTGTGGGTTTGTCGTAAGCACATGTCCAGGACCAGAACAGATGATGGGATTGGGTCAGTCTGCCAAGCCCAACCCACCAATAAATGGGCCTTCAAATAGCTCCTTAGGCTCGGCCCAATACAAAATATGCCCCTTTACATCCAATTAGAGGTGGCCAAAATTCGGTCCCGAGCCGGGCCTTAACCGGTCCCTACCGGGCCTAATCGCGACAAAAACCAGCGGTAACCGGTTCCGACATAACCGGTCCCGGTCCCGGTGATTTTCCTTGTAACCGGTCAAGGTTATTAGTAACCGGTTGTCCCAACCGGTCCCGGTCCCGGTCCCATAACCGGTCCCGACCGGGCCTATTCATAAAAAAAAATGATTTTTTTTAAAATTTTTGGTTATTAATAAATTTTTAATATGTTATTAATATGTTTGTAATATGATATTTTGAATATGTTTTATTATAAATACATTTTACTATAAATACGTTTTGTTATATATATATATATATATATATATACGTTTATAAATACGTTTTGTTGTAAATATGTTTAAAAATATACAATAAAAATACGGTTTATTATATATATACGTTTCGTTGACTTTCGTTGACCGGGCCGGGCCGGGCCGGGCCTATAACCGGTTACATAACCGGTCCCGGTCCCAAAAAACGTCAAAAACCCTAACCGGATCATAACCGGCGGTCCCTCAACCGGGACCTGTACGTCCCGGTCCCGGTCCTCCGTCGGTTACGGGCCGGGCCGGGCCCATTTGTCCATCTCTACATCCAATCAATTTTTTGTGAGGAGTAAACTATTTTTTTTTTCATTTAACCTGGATATCCAACCCGTTATTCGAGCCGATTAATCCAAAGACGACCACCTGCTTTGCAGATAGCCCGGAGTCACTGCATTTAAACCTATGTGGTCACAAGAGAATTTTTATTCCTCCTTGGATTAATAAACTACTTTTTTTGTCATCATAGTTTGTTATTTTCGTTCGATATTTATTAAATTATGGTTTTTGTTCATATGGTTTATAATTTGTTGTTTCTTTCATAACACCTTTAAATTAGACAATTTAAAACTTTAATAACAGACAACTTTAAAACCTTCCCAAAGCAATACCTTTTGGTGATGGAAAGACCCGTTTTCGTCGACTACGGCGAAACACAAAGTAATTCATGTGTCAACATTATTAAGTAGCGCCTTAAGATCACAATATTGGTGTCTAACTCCTCTTAAGTTTCCACTGCAATACCCAAGGTTCGGAACCGACCCCTCACAGGTTCATCTCTATAATACCCTGACGTTAACGTCAATTTACATGTTATATTGAGTTACAGTTATAAGCTAATGGTCATGGGACCCGAATCCCTAAAATATCTCCGATGACTAAGTGTCAACTCTACTCGGTCAAAGTTTCAACACATAGGTCCTAGTGCCTGACTCCTTACTAGTTCATCACCATAATACCAGGCTCCCAGAATCCGATTCAACAAGAGGTCACATTCACAATACATATGGTCTCGGAGTCCAGCCCACAAGGGTTCCTCTCCGCAATATTGACAACGGCCCTGGAGTCCAACGCATATGGGTTCCTCTACATAATACCGACTATAGTCCTGGAGTCCAACCCATATGGGTTCCTCTCCACAATATCGAATATTCAATCATCGAACTGAATGACTCACATCCTATGGATCCAATGTGCTACAGTCTAAAATTATATGACTCAAATTGAATGACTAGCGCACTCAAAACATGTAATGTCCAAACAGCCATGCAATAAAAACATTAGACACCCAAAGCTCCACATTGAGCTATTAAAGTTGGACAAATGTCCCCAAAACTCATTTGAGTTAAAATCAAGCCATAAGGTCTCATAATGAACTTGACTTTTTTTAAATAAAACTAATGTTGAACCACATAAGCCGAAAAAACATATTTTCCAGCATTTAATAAATATATGGCACTTGTAACATGAATAAGTTCATGAACCAACGCCTTATTGAAGCATAGCAGCCAAAGGCCCATAATCACATAGTTTATACATTTATGATCAAATGCCACCAATAAAAGTTCATAAGTTGAGTAAAATCTCAAAACAACGCTTGACTTTAAACCTTTCAATTTCAACAAATTCAATGAAATCATTATTGATTCAAGTTACATTTTTCAAGAGTTCAAAATAATATTTTCCCCCGAATTGAATCATCCAAATATCCAAGAATTTTTGGTGAAATAAGTATCTTTTGGTGTTTCAAAACACCCAATAAAATAAACATAAGCAATCTTTAAAGATTTCATAACCCAGATATGCTACCCAAAATGCAGAGATATGATAGGACTCATTAAATATGAACTAAACTCATGGAAATGTGTTGAAAACCCCAAAATAAAGATATTTTGACATGTACGTAGTTTTGCAAAACAACTAAAACTCAGCTTGCTAGATTTATTCTAAATCTAAGTTTTATTCCAAATCTTGAGCTTCATTTGGTGAAAACTTGAAATCTTCAAACTAAGCACCCAAATCTTAAGGTGTGAAAGTCAAGAACATTTTCTTACTCCCAAAACTCTAATAAAACATCCCAAAGAGCATGAGAAGGTTGAAGATGCAAAATACCAAATCCCAGTTCGAAAAACAAAGATTTAGATCTTACATCTGAACTTCTAGGAAACCTAAATTCACAAAGAAACTTTAATCCTCTTTGTTTTTCAACTAAATCGGTAATTCATAATTTTCTATTTTCAAACTAGGTTTAGAATCTAATTTTTTTTCATGTTAGTATGTAATATTTTGGATGTTAAGTCAAAATACAATTACTTGATAAGTCTTGGATATTATTCGATATGGTTTTGTATTACTCAATATGTTTTGTATGCATGACGTTAAGTTTTTTAGATTAAAATGAATTTCTTTTGGTTTTAGGTTATTAATTATTATATGATCTTGTGATTTTTTTTTGTATTTAAATTAAATTCCTTTTCATTCTAGGTTTATTGGAAATATGTGAAATTTAAACATGTGTGGTCTCTTGTATGTTTGATTAATAAATGCTTACAGAAACGGGAAAAAAATATCTGTTTGTAGTGTGACAAAGAAAAAATCGATGAAGGTATAACATGGTCATTTTCATCATTCAAACAGATTATTCAGCACAACAAACAAACAACAATTTTATCTAATTCATACAACCAACTTGATTCATACAATATTTTTAATGTAAAAACAACCAAATAGACTCTTCAAGTCAAAATCGAATAAACAATTACCCTTCTAGAAACCAAATTTTCAGTGACAGAAGTTACCAATTGACAAAAGATGTCGATAATAACAGAGGACTTAAACTACAAAAGAAACAGACTTCACCGACGAAAGAATTCGTCAAAAATCCGAGGAAAAACATCACCGGCAGATCTCATCGTTGAAGAAAGTGTAGCTAGTGATCGTGATTACCTACAGATTAACGACGGATTTCAATCACCGAGACATAATCCGTCGGTTAATCCTATATTTCTTTTCTAATTTCTAAGTCATGTTTTAAAAATGTATGCAGCAACATTCATGTTATGTGAAGAAAATTGTCGAAAATGCTGTTCAGCCAAAGTTTATTGTCTAATTGAATTGTAAGCAACAATATAGTTAATAATATATGTTTAAATATAATTCAAAGATGAAGCAAGCATCTTAATGATTTTCCATTAATGAGCAGTTGGAAAGCTTGGTCGATGCTGCTGAAAGGAAGCTCGTGGGTTATAAACTCCTCCAATTTTAGCCCCTCCTGAAACATCCATGCACACACACACACACACGCAAGTGTGTGTGTGTGTATATATATATATAATATTAATCATGATGATAAATGGAAAAGAAGGAATACATATATATATATATAAAACATCAAGTAGTTTATACAGATACATATATAAACATATATACGTACCTGATGATGCATACAATGATGGGCAAAAAGTGGAAGTTGGGTCTTGGCTTTGAAACCACCAAACACTGATCCTGTGATTCTTCGTCCATCAAACAACTCCATTGGATGTAATGGCAACATCCTTGGTGTTGGATGAATCCCCAATACTACTGTTAACCCCCAACCCTGCATATATACAAATCCCATGCATCTAAGTAACTCTAGATCTACTCATGAATATATATATATATATCGATATATAAAGAAAGTAATATTAGTTTTGAAGTTGACGAATTAATGAATGCATATATAGCAATGCTTAACGTCGTGAGTCGACAAGAAGGCTTCACGAAGAACATCAAGGTTTCCTGCACACTCGAAGCTGAAGTCCACCCCTCCTTCACTCATTTCCCTTATTTTCTGTAATCAATACATGATTCATTTTCCATCAATTTTCAAATCGAATTCGATATATAAATACGGCACACGAATTGAATTACCTCATGGACTGACGTTTTAAAATCCCTCGGGTTTATGAAATCTGTCATTCCCATTGATTCACCTATCAACATTTATAGAACTTGTTATGTATGTCTGTGTGTATATATATATATGTATGTATATGTAGTTACCTTTGATACTCTTGTCGACATTGATGTCAACTCCTATGATTTTAGATGCTCCTCTTGTTTTGGCTCCTTGTATCACCTGCTTCAACCATTGCAAACCCAATATAGTAACAAGAGCTAGAAATTGAAGTACCCTTTTCACCAAAAGATGGATAGATAGATCGTGTGTGTGTGTGTGTGTATATATATATATATTACCGCCAATCCTACGGCACCCAATCCAAAAACTGCCACAGTTGACCCTTGGTGTATGTTTGCAGTATTGGTTACAGCTCCAAATCCTTCACAGTTCACACATAAAATCAGTAGATTACAATTAGGTGGTTATATATATAGTCTATATTTATGTAAATATATGTATATGTATTATATAAACCTGTTGAGAGACAGCAACTGAGTAAGGTCATCTTGTCGAGGGGAGCTTTTGGATCAATCTTGACGACACAGGCGGAGTCCACGACTGTGTACTCAGTAAAAGTGGATGTATTTAGAAAATGGTAAATGGGTTTTCCATCTTGAGTCAAGAACCTCGTCTTCCCATCATTCCTCATCACACTTTGTAACGGATCCACACGAAACCTTTCACACAGATTGGTGATCTTGGACTTGCAATAAACACATTCACCACATTCTCCATTAAAGATGGTAAGAACATGATCCCCTTCCTTCATGTCCTCCACACCTTCCCCTACACTCTCAACCACCCTAAATCCATCCATAACATAACTCAACTAATTACCACAATTACCAATTACTTAATAACTATATACATTTGAAATCTTTACAGAATTTGTTAAGAGTCCAAGATGTTACCTACCCGGAGGCCTCATGTCCAAAAATCCGAGGATACACTCGTTGAGATACATTCTATATATATATATATATATAAAGATTATATATATGTGAATCAGATGGGAATTAAACGACAACTTAATATATACATATACAAATGTACGTACCAGGCCCTGCCAAGAACTAAGATCAGTATGGCAAACTGAAGTGAAAAGAATCTTGATTCGAACTTCCATTTTCTGAGGGGGTTGGACACGAATTTGCTGTATAGTCAAAGGCTGCCCAGGACCCCACGCCACAGCAGCTTCGATTCACACATCATGCATAATACATATGATCATTGATCAGATAAATCATCAATTTTGGGGACTAATAAGTAAAAAACATTCATTCATACATATATATATATATATATATAGATAGATATATGTTTTACAAGACCTAAACCAACCTGTGCATATAATGTCTTTGTCCGAAAGATCATTAATGGCTTTGCTTTCCATGATCTTCCTGTGTTTGAGATGATCAGCATGGAGATGTAATATATGTTTACATAGAGTTGATCTTTATGGCAGTTGTTTCCAGAACACATATAGGGTAGCCTGAGCTAGCTAGTTTATGTGGTTTTAATAATTTTATATGGCCTTACCCCTATACTTGGAGTTGAACCAACCCCACCTACTATGGCGACTGTTTACGATTAATGGAACTGGTTGTTAGGCCCCTTACAACCAAGTAGTACGTACAGGATCAAACGTGTATAAGAAAAAAACAAAACAAGTTAAGTGATACTGAAGATTGAAAAGTACTTACTTTATTTGTTTGTAAGAGAAGTATCAATTTGGCAACACAACTTTCTTTTAGTGTTCTTGATCTTTTATATGATTAACTAAGAAAGATATATATATATATATATATGTATGTATATATATATATATTATGTATGTATACATGTATGTATATATGTGAGATTGATACGGAAACGCAAGAAATGATAAAAAAAAGCACCATTATTACATAATGATCACTACTAGAAAACTGAGCATTTCCGGCGTCATTTCCGGCGGACGAAATCCACCGGTAAATTTCCGGCGGATTTCCGGCGGACACTAAAAAAGTCAACATTTTATTGACTTTCAACAATTTCCGGCGGATTTCTTAATTACTTAGTTTAATCTTGAATTTACAACATTTTACCGGCGGATTTCTGACGGATTTTTTAATTTTTTCCTAAAAAAAAAGAGTAAACAATTTTCCGGCAGAAAAATAAATAATTTTTTTAAAAAATTTAACATTTCCGGCGGATTTCTGGCGGATAATTAAATATTTTAAAAAAAATATATAACCATTTCCGGCGGAATATTAAAAAAAATTCTAAAAAAAAATAAACAATTTTCCGGCGGAAAAATAAATAATTTTTCTAAAAACAATTACCATTTCCGGCGGAAAGTTAAATAATTTTTTTAAAAAAAGAATAAACAATTTTCCGGCGGATAATTAAATAATTTTTCTAAAAAAATTATCATTTCCGGCGGAAATCCAAGAGCCGCTTCCACAACAACGGACGTTTATTGGCATCCGCGGCCAAGAGTAAATACATTTACACCTTAAATAAATGATAAAAATATATTATTTGTATTGACGCTAATTCAATTCGTCATTATATAGTTTCAATGACACCAAAGTGATCAGGCGGATCACCAAGATCAACCGAGAGCTGCTTGACGGCCCATAGACCACTTGGGAGAAAATATCAAAGGACGTGAGACGCCGAATGTGGGAGCGGTTTCAGGTTTGTGTTATATATTCAACTTATTATAATTTATGTATTGAACCTAATAATCGCCTAAACTTTTACGTACARGGCTATTATATTTGGGATCCGGCTTTGGATGCCCAGATGTTGGAGATATGKGAGAGAAAGTCGGTCAAGCCGTATAATGATAACATGAGTGCCGCGAGGAAGAAAGCTGGGGAAAAAGCAAGGATGAATGAGTATCCTCAGTACGATGAAACGGACCCCCACCGGGATATGAGTGTGTTGAAGAATTCCCCCCCCCCCAACTGGATATCTTCAGATGTGTGAGTCCAGATGGTCGATCGTTGGAACAGTGATAATTGGAAGGCTCTTTCCGGTGTGGCGCGTGAGAACCGTGATAGCCAAGTTTCGCTACACACCGGTGGATTGATACCATTTTCGGAGCATGGTGCTCGTCTAGTAGAACCTAAAACCTATAAATTTAGTAGCTTGATTTTTAACATATAATTAACACATGTTTGTATAATTTGACCTTTGTAGACACGAGCAAAAGATGGCGTGCCCCCGACCGTTGTGCAATTATTCGATTACACACACAAGAAGAGGTCGAGTGGAGATGCCGCATCTACGGATTCGGGGGGGTACGTGACCACTAAGTGTAGCCAAATCATGGTAAGTATATCTATCTATGATAATTGGGTTGCCATTTATTGGGCAAACATTATAATTGTTTAAGTTAGAAATTACGTATATATTTCATTATTTAGTTTGGGTTGCCATTTGTTGGGCAAACATTAGGATTGTTTACGTTAGAAATTACGTATATATCATGCTTTAGTTTGGGTTGCCATTTGTTGGGCAAACGTTAGGATTGTTTAAGTTAGAAATTACGTATATGTCATTATTTAGTTTGGGTTGCTATTTATTGGGCAAACGTTAGGATTGTTTTGGAAACGTCCCATTTACAGCCGTTATGCTGTCAAAATTGACTTGCAATCTTTTTTAAACTATATATAGGATGAGTATTCAACTGGTATCAGCCAAAGATACAGCGACCTATTCCTTAGTTGATAAAGAGTTGTAGGAGCAAGCGGTTGGGGGAAGCAAAAAAAGTCGTTTATTTGGGTTTGGGTACAACCAAGATCCCAATTGTGTCTTGACCGGGGACTTTCCGGAAGGTGGTTCATCGTCTTCAGATAAGCACGTATGTGTCTCTTTTATTTTGATGATGTTTATCGACTTAACTTATAATTTATATTAAATATTATAACGTTTTATTTATTTTATAGGAAATTCAAACCTTAAAGACCCAACTTAGAGACTTACAGGAACAAAGTCAGCGCCAACGGATAGCGGAGGAGGAGCGATGGCGGGCGGCGGAGGAGCGACGTTTGGCGGAGGAGGAGCGACAGCGGGTGGAGGCGGAGCGACGACAACAGAGGGAGGAGCAACAAGATAGACAACTTCAAGATATGACTGCTTTGGTTAGACAACTCAGTCAATCTCAACATTTCCCCCCGCCACCACCATATTGAATATTGTCTTTTGCTTTGAAACAATTTAGTTTTGTTTATAACAATTTAGTTTTTGTTTGGTTGGAATAATTGTAGTTTCACTTTAATGTATGATATTTAGTTCTATTTCGCCTTTTTATTTTCAATTTTAATATTGTACGGATTTGCAGGTTTTAAATATAGGTATTAAATACAAGTTTTAAATATTAATTTTATAATAAATTTAAAATATTAATATTTATATATTTTTCCGGCGGATACATCCGCCGGTATTTAAAAAAAGAAATTAATTCTTTTATAAATATTATTTTTAAAAAAATATTAATATTTATATAATTTTTAGACGGATTTCCGACGGATATATCCGCCGGTATTTTTTAAAAAATTAATTCTTTCAAAAAATATTATTATTTAAAAAAATATATATATATATATATATATATTTCCGGCTGATTTCCAGCGGATTTATCCACCGGTATTTTTTTTAAAAAAAATTAAATTTTTTAGAAAATATTATTTTTCCGGCGAGAAATATTTTCGGCGGATTTTTCCGCCGGAAATTAAAAAAAATTAAGGATTTGTTAACTTAATCAAGATTTTTTTAAAAACGGGGGAAGAATTTCCGACTGCCGTAATCCGCCGGAAACAGGGAAAATCCGCCGAAAACACCGCCGGAAAAACAATCACCGGCGGCCAAATCCGCCGGAAATTCCTTTTTCCGGCGGATTCCGACGGATTTGGCTGCCGGAAAAAGTGGGTTTTTTGGTAGTGATGAACACGAGGAAACAAAGTTCTTAACTACTCAAAGGCAAAAAATGAATGAAAGTATAACAATACTTTTCATGAGTATTACTGAATAAATCATCTTCGAGTCAAATTGTATTCTGAAAACATAGAAAAGGAGATTTGATTTTGATTTGTATATTAATTATCGTTTCAATATAACTATATATTTTCATATATCAAGAAATATAACTTTAGATATTCGATCTTAAAAGTATACAAAAACTATAATACAAAAGTAGTTACTAAACTTTTTCACATATCTTAGTACAAAACTTGTATTCATAACAGATAATCAAATACAAAAGATAACTCAACTTTGCAATCTCCCATGCAAGCAAATAAAAAGTCTTTACGACTTTTCTTTCCCTTTATCGTTTGATTGTGTCTGACCTGTAATGTGAGTTGAAATACAAATGAGGGTTAGACCTTGAAGCCTAGTGAGAAATCCGTTTTTATTGTCATTACAGAGTGAAAATCACTAAAACATCTTTTTGGAAAATCCTTCATCAAAGATCGATAAGCATCAATTATTGTTGATGTTTTCCACCAGTTTTTAGTAGTTCTCGGTTACTTTAAATCTCCAAAAAGTCCAAATGTCAAGTATTTTTGTTTTTAAAATTTATCTTGCTTAAAAGTATGATAAGTAGAAAATAAGATCGTATAGTAAGTACCCAGTTTTAACGCTGAATTTTTGGAATTTCGGATTTTCATTTTTGATGGATTTCTGAATTTTGCAATTTAGGGGATGCGGATGGTTGAGAATTGAAAACTAAAAACTTAATATCTTCGGCGGACTTCTTTTTTAATTGGGTCATAATGGTTGAGCCTACAACATGAAAACTAAATATAATTAAAACATATGCATCTTGACGGTCGGTTCGGTTTAAACCGCTCAAAAAAACATGTAAACCATAGACGAGTCCAGACCAAGTGGTTTGACTATTTTTCAGACTAGACTGAACCAACCATACTGTTCAAATCAAAAATTCAAAAACGGTCTTGTTTAACTTGGTTTGACCGGTTTAAATGACCCAACGGTTCTAAACACCCCTAGTGAAAGTATTACTTTGTAAAGTCAGTCTAAATGCCATCTATAATTGCCATAAAGCTCAATTGTTATAAGAGGTGCCAAAATTTGCAATCCAAATGGTAAAATGCAACTTCTTAAAAGTACAAAAATCCATATGATCACCCAGCCTTTCAACAGCCCAAAATGGCCTACAAGTGTACAAATTGCCTAACTTCAAAGCCCAATTACCGACAACCCATTGGTACTTCGACTTCGCTCATTTAAACCTTGTTCCGGCCCAAGTTAAAGACCAAGTCGTAACTCGACGGCATCCCATCAATTTTTAGCCTAAAATTGTTCAATTTATGATCGTTGAGTGTTCATGGTTTGGCCAAAATTGAACAAACCGGTTAATCTAAAGTAATTTGACCGAGCTTTTGTAAGTTGATCTGACCAGTATCCGGTCAGTCAACGTACGTATGCAAGTATAATCAACTTTTATCTTTAAATCATTTCCCCATGAAACATGTAGAATAATACGCACACACGGCAATAAACGGCTGTAATCTTTATCTCTTCCCATACAATGGTCCAAGTACTCTCATTAATGACGACATTAATGACTTCATTAATTATAAGACTTTTTACCAACCATAAACTCCTTCTCCTAATTCAATGCTAACTTGTTCATTCCTTTTATGCACAACATGAGTAATACTCGTTCTTATCACGTGGAAATTAAGCAATGGTGAATTGCCCATTTGCCGCTTTAGTTTCTTTATTTTGATATATTCAGAATAGGTCCCTCAACTTTGAAAAATATAACCTTTTTTCCTTATATTTTTAAGAATAATATCCGACTCCTAAATGTCGTACTTTTAAACCCTATTCACATCATTTCTTTCGTTATGGTACATTTTCATATTTCAGCAACGTTATAATTTATCCCACTTTTTTTAAACTGAATATCCAACCTACTATGCGAGCCGACTAATCACAGGGCGACCACCTGCTTTGCAGATAGCTCGGAGTCACCGCATTTAAACATCTGTAGCCACAAAGAGATTTTTATTCTTCCTTGGATTTGAACCTGAATCAATAATAAATCTTTTTGTTGAAATTAATTATTTATAGTATAAATTAATGAAATATTTTTGAAACATGCAAATAAATGGGAGTTTGTGTGAATGCACATATGGTATCATTCTTGATTAATAGAATATAGAGTTTTGAACCCATATGGTCTAATTCGATGGTGAAATATATTGTTTCAGGCACGTACATGGTCTATACCGTCAAGTTCGAACAATATAGGATAGATAGGGGTTAGGGTCCTAGGATCATGTAGCTAGCCAAAAGGAAAAGCATTAATCAAACATAATGTGAGATGAATGCGTTGTATTGATGCAAAATACGTACCCGATCCTGCCATGCTCACAATCGCATACAAAAGATCATGTACGCTTATGTGTGGTTTTGGGTCGCGTGGCCAAGACGAATTCTTAATCCGATTTAGGAATTTTCTTATGTATGTTCGTTCTACTTGTTGTTCTCACTTCATAGATTAACCAAGCTAGCGTTCACCATTTATGTTGTATTTCTCAAGTGTAACATCATCAAAGTAATAGTGAATTAGTTATCAGCATCCTCTGCTTGTGGTTTTTCCTTTTCTGGGTTTTTCATGTAAAAATTTCCGGTGTTATTTTTTGGGTATAATTATTGATTATATATGTTTAGTTGATGATGTTTTGCCTAATGCAATGTATCCTGTACTCAATATAGAACTTAGTTCATTGATCTTTTGGGGATGATTGTGAATCGGCTTGACCTAGTTTGATACCAATTGCAAATCAGGGATAGTTTAGTTACAACATGAAAAATATAAGTTGAATGTGTACTTGAGTTCGATGCTTTTGGATGGAGGATCCTGTTTATGAAGACATGAATGAGTCTAATCAATGTAGTCCAAAAGGACATATATATATATATATATATATATATATATATATATATATATATATAT
>NC_037538.1:13165119-13166747 GCF_001531365.2 Cynara cardunculus var. scolymus | reverse complement strand
GTGTGATATGAATATGATAATCATGTGATTCTGTTCGGCTAGGGTTAACTTAAAAAATCGACTACTGATTTGGTGTGATAATCATGTGATATCACTATCATAACAGCGCCCTCGATTTGATCATGGTTTTGATCGGTTAGGGTTAGACAATCACACATTTATCACAACGATTACTCATGATTTCGATAGGTTAAGATTAGACAATCACACATTTATCACAACGATTACGGGCGAAATCCACTAAACGATTTGGTGTGATATGTGTGTGATAATCATGTGATATCACTATTATAACATCACTTGCGCACTCAATTTGATCATAGTTTCGATCGGTTAGGGTTAGACAATCACACATTTATCACAACGATTACTCATGGTTTCGATAGGTTATGGTTACACTTGATTGATCATGGTTTCGATAGRTTATGGTTACACAATCACACAATTATCACAAGGGGAAAGAAGAGAGTGGAAACGAACGTGCAGAAAAAAAGGGATAAGTATGACTAATTAAAATAAAAAAAATTATAAAAATTACTTAATTACATTAATGCCCTTATTAATTTATTTATATTTAATATAAGTTAATTTATTAATTAAAAAAGTTTGAGGTTATTAAGTTGTTCTCTCATTCTCGTAAATTACAGGGGATCTCGTTTGAACCCCTCTCTCTCTCTCTATATATATATATATATAGAGAGAGAGAGAGAGAGAGAGCGCTTGGTTCAAATACTAACCAATTTTTTTGCGTTAACTATGTTAATCAAGCTCAACCAATCATATTCCATCTTTTCATTTGGTTTAAATGTAACTCATATATTAAATAGAAGAGTATTTAAGTAATTTATCATTTTATGTAACTCCCAAATAATTAACCGGGAGTTACAAATTTGAAAATATCACAATTGATCATGATGCAATATTGACATTGGGGTTTCACATATGTTCATGTTCTATAATTCACATTTATTTTAATCGACAGTTCTTACTTTTGACATATGAGCACATCAGAAATCACACAGCCTTAGATGTCGTGATTCATAAGCGTTCATGTATATTCAAGTCACTAGATGTTCATATGAATACACACACACACACACACACACAGAACATGTGAAAACATGTGAACACGTATGAAAACACACAGCCCTAGATGCCTTGGTTCATAGGTGTTCATGTACATACAACAGAGTTGAATCCTGAATATACAGAAGATGTTCATACGGTTCACATGTTGTTCATATGTCTAATCTTTTTTGTTTGATGTGGTTTGAAGATATACACAAGTTGTTCATATGTCTGACAACTCGTGTATCAAAGATATGTTACTTTTTTACCTACATACCCTTTGATATTTTGTTCACATATGTTAATTGAAAATATTAATTTAATAATTAATTTTTAAATATCATTAAATCACAACCGTTTATTATTTAAATTAATGGTCAAGATCGGTTAACAAAGTTAACACGATAATCGTGGTTAGCATTTGAACCAGCCCCTATATATTACATTTGAACCAAAGGAAAAGATGGAATATGATTGGTTGAGCTTGATTAACATAGTTAACACAAAAAAATTGGTTAGTATTTGAACCAAACTCTCTCTCTCTCTCTCTCTCTCTCTCT
>NC_037538.1:13160372-13164714 GCF_001531365.2 Cynara cardunculus var. scolymus | reverse complement strand
TATATATATATATATATATATATATATATATATATATAGACTTGAGATCATGTGAGACCAATTGTTTTTCGTGAGACCCGTAAGACCAATTTTCAACCCTTGGATTAGATCTATAATCTGACAAAATATAAACATTCATAAACGCCACGAGATTTCTTAATAATTACCAAATTGCCAYCGTGCAATTTAGACCGTTAGATCATTAACTTATAAAGTTGATCAATGAACATAAATTGGTCTTACGGGTCTCACGAAAAACCTTTGGTCTCACGTGAACCCAACCCTATATATATATATATATATATATATATATGAGGGTCCATTCAAAGGAGAACTGATTAGTTTGTGGTAACCGTGAAATCCAATATGAACCACTTATTTGAGATATTTAAGAAAATTTCATAAATAAGCTAAAAGGATAATATAATAATTCTATTTTTAACAACTAATCAAAATGTTTAATTAAATTTTTTAGAAAGAAATATTTAATTAAAATTAGCTACCTAGTATATCAATTACCCAATATACATCGCATTTTTAAGACGTTTGTGAATCAAAGTGTTTTCATATAGTGATAAAGTTCACAATGTTTCATGTGAATCATAATGTATTTTCTTTATTTTATGAAATGTATTATAGTGTACATTTTCGTTATTTTCATTGCTTTACAAAGGGTATCACATTGTGCACCTTGTATGTATATCTAGGTATCACAGTTAATATCGTTTGTAAGTATCACAATATGTATCTTGTTTTCACATAATGTTCTTTGGAATAAGTTTTGTCAAATAAGATTCATCAGAGAGAGGAAAGAGGAGAGATGAGAGAAGATATTTATAAAATCCCTAAAATGTTCTTAATTAATATTTTAAGTTAAATTACCAAAATTATTAATTTCCTAATTTAACATTTGATTTGTGGTTGTAATTGGATCTCATGGTTACCACAAACAAAATAGTTCTCATTTGATTAAGCCTCAAACGAAAACATATTCATTTTACGAGAATGCAAGAACGCCCTTATCACATGTGATAATATGCATGAGGGGGCCCTGCGATGTGCAGACGACGTGTTCTACGACTTAGGCCGCGCCAAAGGTTGTCTGCGTCTATGATTTAGCATCACATGTGATGGTCTTGATGAATTATAGTATCATATTAACAACACCCTTATCATATGTGATAATACTTGTGAGGGGACTTAGTGGTGTAAGGGCGACTTGGCCCGCAACCCGTGTCTCTAATTTAGTATCACATGTGTATCATAGCTGATGAAATAATAGTGTCATATGTGATTGTCTATAGTAAAAGGTTATTCTCACGTTCTCGTAAAATAAAAGTGTTCTCATTTGAACCCTTCCTGTATATATGTATATATATATATCAAGCTACCTTTAACCAATTCAAATACCAGTAGCACATTCATATATGCTTAGATTCCTTGTCTTTCTTCTCAAGTGAATATACTATACACATGATATATATATATATATGAGTGATCATACGAAAACCGCCCTCATTTGTGTAAATCATGCAAACCACATTCATCTGTCGATTTTATTGTTTAATCTTATGAAATTTTTTCATGAAATTGTTTCATATAATACTTTTTTTGATGAAGTTGTTTCATATATGGTTGTGAAATTTTTCATATAATACTTAATGAAACTGTTTCATGTATTTCTCTAACATTAATGAAACTGTTTCATGTATTTCTCTAAAATTAAAATTATGAAGATGATGATATCTATGATTAACACCCTCCACAATATAAATGATTAATCAACCTCTCATAATTATAAAAAAATGAACAAAATGAAAAATTATGATTGGTTGAATGCGATTTGCACGGTTTGTACAAATTGAGCGATTTGCATTTGATCGCTCCCCTGTATATCTATACATACATACGTATTTGGTGGTTAGGAGTTCAGACAACAACCATAAAGAACTTACATGATGGATCACGTGTTGTGTATTTTGTAGGCTGCTGATAGTTTTTGTCAAAAAGGCGACCAAACTATGTTGACTAACTTCACTTGATGTTAATTAATTCTTGAATATTCCATTTAACTCGCTTTAGATGAAAAAGATTAAACCAAACCATCGCCATCATATCATATTCGAAAGAGAGATGTTGATAAAATAATGGTAATGCATTAAAACATGTTGTCTAAGTGACTTAATTCAAGAGCTTAATTAACTGTAAAAATTACTCATAGATGGTAAGCATCCAGTTACTTGCCATGCATGGATCACTCGCATCCCAGCAGATATGAAGTTGTTAACAGTAGCCATTTGTTCCATCGCTACCTAATTACTCAATCTGACTGCACTTTCTTGTTTGAAGAAGACTAATTCATTTGTCGCTGAAACGTAGTTTTCTTCAGGATGGAAAAAGTATTCAGAAAATAACTCAAATTCACATGTGATCAACATGCAAAATGAGCGACGTAAGCGTTTCAATCGTATTGTGTGCAAATGGACTAAAAGGAACATGTATATATATATATATATGTATATGTATATGTATATGTATATGTATATGTATATGTATATGTATATGTATATGTGTTCATCAGAGTCTTGTTATTACTGAGTATGTCCTCTCATGATCATGTGTGGATCACATTAGATATGACGAGTTGGGTACTTACTGTACCTGTGTATATGTGTAGTACGTGTAGTCATGAGCATACACCAGTCGTTAAAACCTCCATTAAACCATATGAACTAAGATCGAACGTTCGTTACATGTTTCCTTTCTTGTCATCTTTATCAAAACCCATGTCCCCCTGTGATCAAAAAAGATAAAATTTATGTAAAAAAGAAGAAAACTTCAAAAGTTGTAGAAAATAATAGAACCATGAGTGCTCACTTTTTCCTAAAGCAGCTTTATTCCAGATTCCTCTTCATTTCAGTAAAAAGGAAGGAACATCATCAACAAGATTTTCGCAAAAAGAGAAAGTGTTATATCTTTTGAATGAGTTCACATCGATCGATCATATCCAAGTTTATCTTGCTGAACACCATAGCATTGAACCATATGAACTAAGATCGATCATAGTTAATCTTGCTGAACACCATAGGATTGATTGTAGTTTTTTGCTGCAGATCATATCCAAGTTTATCTCAGCAGCTTAAACTAGTTGCAAATTGCAAAGGTGGGGACATATTGGGATATGCATGCCTTCATTTGTTTAAATATGCATAAAATTAAGGTTTTCAAATGTTCAATATCCAACATAACCATGGCATATATATATATATATATATATATGATCTTCTTGATGACAACACTATATATAATCCAAAAAGTATTGAAGTTTATATGTAATGGAGTTTTAGAATTATAGTTAAAGGAGTTCAATTAGTTGTTTTAAATTTATATTAAAATCAGTTCCTCTTAATTAGTGTTCATTATAAGAGTTAAGTGGAACTTCGTACCTTATGTCAATTGACTCGGTTAATAGGGATGAATTGACATTATCTTTTTCCACCTGGCATAAAATTGCTAATGAGAATTCTCGTCAAGTTCACTAGTTTGAGTCCTACAAGACCACTATGGATTATCCTGATTATTCTCCAGGATCTTTGGAATTCATCGAGGTGCACGTAAACTGGACCAAACATGAGACACCCACGATTAAAAAGAACATCCTAATGACGATTTGATTAATGTTGTACTTGATGGAAGTTTTGACCAGCAAAATGGGAAAAAAGGGGTTAGTGTTCTACAGTCAAGAAATTAAAGGCATGTTGACCCAACTTTATGATTTAGAAGAAGATCACGACAAGAGATCCCATAAATATGCCTAAGCTTCGCAAAGTAGGAATAGGAAAAGAATAAGGGTGCGTTTGGTTTGCAGGAATGTTTTTGAGGGATTTGGATTCCTAATAGGGATTTGGATTCCATGGGATTTGGATTGGATTGGATTTGAAATCCATTCCTTTGTTTGGTTTGTAGGATTTGTAGTATTGAGAACTACAGAAATCGAAAATTATCGAGGATTCCTCAATCCAGCAAATTATCGAGAACTACAGAAATCGAAAAGGGGAAAGGGATTCACCTGTTGACCGACGGAGGCGGCGACGGAGGCGGCGACGGAGACGAAGGCGACGGCGACGGAGACGGAGGGAGACGAACGGCGACGAAGGGAGACGAACGGCGACGAACGGAGACGAACGGCGACGAACGGAGACGAACGGAGACGAAGGGCGACGAAGGGCGACGGAGACGGTGGGCGACGAAGGGCGACGGAGACGGTGGGCGACGGAGACGGTGAGCGACGACCACCTACGGAGGCGGCGACGGAGAGGAAGGGCGACGGCGACGGTGACGG
>NC_037538.1:13107475-13160272 GCF_001531365.2 Cynara cardunculus var. scolymus | reverse complement strand
TAATTAATAAACTCATTATTAATATCAAAATCCGAGATATTTTATTTTGATAAATATTTTTAATATTATATATGTAAATAATGTATCAAATAAATAATAAAAACAAAGAGAAATATCAAGAAAAAGCAAAAAAAATCACAAAATTGGAATTGTTTTTGCGTCGGTGTAATGTTTTTTTTTTTTAATTTTTTTTTTACTTGTTTTGTCGGTTGTGTAAAACGCATTTATATTTCGAATGGCTTATTTATGTCTTCTCTTAATTATTTCACTTTTTTTTATGTTATTTAAATTGTTTAATGCTCTCTATTTCAGAAATCTATGACAATTTTTCTGAAACCATGACGATAATTTAATAACTAAAAGTTACAAAGTTGATGATATATTTAATGTGGAATCAATGATTATAAAAATTATTAATTATTAATTAAATTCACAATAAAATGCTATAAATTAATTAATGATAAAAAAATCTAAAATTTGGTAAATAAATATTACAAAATTAATTAACAACAAAATATTTGTTTTATAGTAAGTCGAATCATATAGTGTGCGATTGGTTTGAGTTTGAGTTTCAAATGTCGAAAATGTCTGAAAGTCTTAGGTTCGAATTCAAGGACAACTAAAAATTTCTTTGTGGCATCGGATGTTTAGATGTGGTGACTCCGAGCTACCTACAAAACGGGTGGTCGTCATACGATTAATCGGTTTATATAACGGGTTATATATCCCGATTAATAAAAAAAATATGTTTTATTTTAATATTAAAAATATACGCGTTTTATTTTGTTTTCTTTGGAAATTATCTAAGGAAAAACATAAAAATGATATAAGCCATACTGGCCTACCGACACCCTTCGGCTATAATGCTTGGAGGTTAAGGGCTTTGGCCCATACTATATATCACACACTCTTCCCTTCGTTCCAAATAGAGATTTTGGATTGAAGGGTCTCTCTGCTTTGTGGTCTTCTCTATTTCCGTTCACACTCTCTCACAAACACAAATAGATCGAGATCGAGATCAAGATCAAGATCAAGATCAAGAATCATGGAGCTTTTTTACTTGCTAGTGTTTGGTGGTCTAGCTGTTGTCGTTGCAACAATGGAGCTCAGTAAAAGCAACAAAGATCGGATCAATACCTCTTCTGCTTTCAATTCCTTCAAGAACAATTACCTCCTCGTCTACTCTCTCATGATGGGTATCATTTCTTTCTTCCACATTATCATTTTCTGTGTATGTTTGATATCAATTGTTCTTGATTTGAGTTGATTACCACTTGTGGTTTGACATCTATGAGGAGGAATTAGATCTGGGTTATTCAAGATTTGTGTCAAATGTTGCTAAATTCTCAACTTTTATGGATCTAGGATACTATTTAGCTCTGTTGAATTTTGATATATGTTGAACCTTATCATGGGTTTTTAAGATCTCTTCTTCACATCAAGTAAAATAGTTAGATGTATTATTTGGATCCATAATGGGGAGCTGATTTGGGGAGAATCATGATCCATTACAACTCACTGATTACTTTGATGAGTGATTATGCTTTAATTGTGGATAATAAGTTGTTCTTCCCCACTTTGATCATCTTTGACATTGCAACAAATTTCATGGTGGTTGTAGCTGGTGATTGGTTGCAGGGACCATATGTGTACTACCTTTATACCACATATGGTTTTGGGAAAGGAGATATTGGGCAGCTCTTTATTGCTGGATTTGGATCTTCCATGCTCTTTGGGACAATTGTTGGATCCTTAGCCGATAAACAGTAATTTTCTTTCATCTTTTAAGTAAAAAATGTTTAAAGTTTAAATGACAAATGTTGTGACTTAACTTGTAACTTGTTGTGGTAAATTCAGTGGTCGGAAAAGAGCTTCGGTTACTTACTGTATAACTTACATTTTGAGTTGCATCACCAAGCATTCACCTCAGTACAGAGTTCTGATGGTGGGACGAATATTGGGAGGGATTGCCACTTCTCTCCTTTTTTCAGCCTTTGAGTCATGGCTTGTTGCTGAACACAATAAGGTGGGATGTAATATATATATATATATGTATATATACAAATATGCAAATTTCTTTTATCGTAAATACCAAAGATCTGTTATCCTATTGATGCTCGCTAACTAAGATGTTTAATTTGATCTGTTGGCTTTATATAACTTCAATGGTATCTAGTCTGATCCCTAGGTGGTTATACTTTTAGAGGTCAGGGTTCCCTTTTTTCCATTGCTTATTATAAAGATAAAGTGACAATTCTAATTCTTCTTGCCTCATCAGATTCAAGATTTATGCCATGAGATGATTACTTGATGGAAAAGAGGGAAAACTGATTGGTTCATATGATCATTCCATTGCATCGTCTAGTAGACCATAATGTGCATTTTTGTTGTCATGTTTTGTGTATGGTTCTAACTTATCTTCTATTTGTAGAGGGGTTTTGAGCAACAATGGCTATCGATAACATTCTCCAAGGCAATCTTTCTTGGGAACGGTTTAGTTGCTATATTGGCTGGTTTATTTGGCAATCTATTAGTTGGTTCATTGGCAATGGGACCTGTGGCACCATTTGATGCAGCTTCCATCTTTCTTGCCATCGGCATGGCTATCATTATATCATCCTGGACTGAAAATTATGGTGATGCATCAGAAAGCAAAGATTTAATGACCCAATTCAGGGGAGCTGCTGTGGCAATTGCTTCTGGTCTGTCTCTCCCCATCTATCTTACACACACACACACACATACACATATATAAGGGAAGATCAAATTGGAGTCATAAATATTTTGAGAACCGGTATATGCATTGATGCATATATAGTACATAGTCATTGATCAATATACTAATTGACAGATACATATTTATGCATCGATGCATATATACAGGGTTGGGTTCTTGTGAGACCAGCCTGTTTTTGTGACCCGTGAGACCACATTTTTACACTTGAAACTTCACAGCAAAATATTGTGAAGATGAAAAAAATCTAAACCTTCACAGCAAAAACACTTGAAGTTTCAAATGTAAAAGGGTGGTCTCACATGATCCCAAGTCTATATATAGGATGCGGGCACTCAAGCAAAGCAAAGGGCCCATTGCGCACAAAACACAAAATAAGGTGAACGGTAATATATATATATATATATATATATACTGCCTCTCACGGTTCTCAAAATATTTATGGTTCTCATTTAAATCTCCCCTAACATTCCTTCCTCTTAACTAAATTTTCACCTAATATTTTTTTATAAAATCAGATGAAAAGATAGCATTGTTGGGTGCAATACAATCCCTATTTGAAGGATCAATGTACACTTTTGTGTTCTTGTGGACTCCTGCTTTGAGCCCAAATGGCGAAGACATTCCACATGGTTTCATTTTTGCTACTTTCATGTTATCCTCCATGTTGGGAAGCTCTTTGGCTTCTCGGCTGTTGGCCCGTGCATCAATCAAAGTCGAGAGCTACATGCAAGTTGTTTTTGTCGTCTCTTCTGTCTCTCTGTTGCTTCCCGTCCTTACAAGTGTATGCAACACCTTCTTTTAACCTCATTTTTACATTCATTCGCCGAAAAAGATGAGATTTTTTTTTTAATATTTTTTCTTTCTTTTCAACAGTTTTTGGTGGCTCCTTCTCAAGAGAAGGGTGGAAGCATCAAGTTTGCAGGGTGTATTCAGCTGCTTGGATTCTGTGTATTTGAAGCCTGTGTTGGCTTATTCTGGCCATCTATTATGAAAATGAGGTCTCAATTCATTCCTGAAGAGGCTAGAAGCACCATTATGAACTTTTTCCGCATTCCTCTTAACATCTTTGTTTGCATCGTGCTTTATAACGTGAGTTCTCTCGGTCTCTTTCTCATTTTTATGCACATATATATACATTCGAGCTTTCTGTTAACCACTCTGTTTTACTTCTATTGAAGGTTGATGCATTCCCAATTACCGTAATGTTTGGAATGTGTTCCGTTTTCCTCTTCATTGCATCTATGCTGCAAAGGCGCCTCTTGGGTGTTGCAGAAAGATCAAGTATGTTCTATGTTTGCTTTTAGGGGCTGTTTGGCAGTTACTAAATGGTTTGGTGCAAAATGATTAAGTGGTCAGAATGATTAAAAGACTCTCATGATATAGTGCAAAATGAAATATAATTATCTGGTAATTATTTACAACGAAATTAGGGCGCTGAATGGTTAAGAGAGGCCCA
Source organism: Cynara cardunculus var. scolymus (assembly GCF_001531365.2). Lineage (NCBI taxonomy): Eukaryota > Viridiplantae > Streptophyta > Magnoliopsida > Asterales > Asteraceae > Cynara > Cynara cardunculus. Next base: position 13,156,079 of record NC_037538.1, on the reverse strand, counting down.
AGATACAAAATCATCAAGAGGATTTTTAAAACTATCAAGAGGCAGATTTTGTTTTTGCCAAACAAAATTCACCTCTTAACGATTCAGAGGCTGCCTCTTAATGGAACTATTAAGAGGTAAATAAACAACCCCTAGTTTCTGCCATTAAAGATGTATAAATGTCTTAATAGACTACTTTGATTTATATACTTTTGGAATAAAATGTTCTACTAGCTAGAACGCTTTTGAGAAGTGCCTTATGGACACATTTTTGTAGGACACTTTTTAAAATAGTGTCCTAAAAAGACTATTAGGACGTTTTATTTCAAAATTGTACTAAAAAACTTGTTAGGACGTTCAAAAGCGTCCTATCAACTTATTGCAACACCTTTACATTGGACAGACAATTATTGGTCCTATAAAACAGTCTATTAAGAAATTTGGACATATTTGACGTCCTGTAAAACAGATTTTCGTAAGATTGGATGAATATATTTATTACCACAAGCGTTTTCTCTCCTTTTGCTTAAGTTGTTCATTTTGTATGTTCTGTTTCAGGGCAAGACAAGGTGAGGGAATTGGAGTCCGAACCACTAAACATCGAAGATTAAGAAACACATGGGGATTTATAGAAAACGGTTAAATTCAAGCTTCATCATTCTTGTTAAAGTTGTGTGCAATATAGTTTACGTATTGAGTTCTTGGAGATCGATGATTTCAAGATGAAGAACACGAAGAGAAAAGAATTAAAAGTTGGTTGAAGAATAAGGAAACGAGTATACTATTAAGATAGCGTAGTATGCGGTTTTCGTAGTCTGATACAAGATTCAAAAAAAATGGTTATTTCTAACTTTCCACATTTTGTAGTATCACAATGCTATTTATGTTTGTAATGTATCAACATTAATGGTATTATTCATTATGAAGCAAACATTGTTGGTTACAAATATGTGATTAGATCTTTTATTGTCTGAAAAAATATTTAGTTTTTGTTGTTGAAAGTTGGGTTAGGTTAGGTTATGTTTGAGAAACTAGATAGGGTCTGTTGGTTAGCAGTTTAATGAGGGTAATGAGACTTACAGCTTATTCAGTTTTTCTCAATAAGTTAAAAAATAAGTTAGCTTATGGTTACGAAACATGACATTGATTTTGTGAGCTAGAGATCACGTGGCTCAATTGTAGCATAGCGCGCGACCTAGGCTCATTGGCATAAGTAGTAATTATTCGTGAACTCTCGATGTATGATTTGCGACACAAGAAAATCGACCTCAAGACATGGGTATTGGTTGCACCCGCTCGCTTATTACCATTTTTGTGACTAGCCACCGATGAAAATCAGATTAACTTTTTTATCAAAAAAATCATGCTAACCTTCCATTTTTGGCAAGTTCATCATATTGGAGCCATTTTCTTGCTAATTTCTTGGATAAGTGATCCTCTGAGCATCTACAATGGAGGTTTTTGTGGGGTTTTTATAAGAACCCCAACTTTATTGTAGGACAAAGATTTTTCTCTGGTAACAGGTTCTTTTTGTTAGATTTTTATTTTATGATTCCTTAACTATTTTTTTTCTTTAATAGATTTATAAAACATACAAGTTATAAATGATGCAAGAAATATATAAAATAATTATTATAAATTTTTTTAATTTTGTTTTATTTATTTTTTCTTGTAAAATCTTATACAAATTTTTTGTATTAATAAGTTTAATTTTTAATTATCTCATTGTATTATTATGTTTATATTATACTTATATATATATATATATATATATATATAAATTAAAATAAATTTATAAATCGGAAATTAATAATTATAAAATATCTTTTCTATTTGTATAATATTTTGTACATTTTTAATTGTAATATAAAATTATATATTAAAAAACTACAATAAATATAGAAAAGTGAAAATTAATACAGAAAAAAATAATAAATTATATTTGAACTTTTTTTAAATAATTCTAGAATATATATTAAATTTATATATTAATCTATAAATAAAATTACATTTTATTACTTAAAAAAAAAAGACGAAAAGTGAGGTTTTTGATCACATTTTGCTAGACCCGTAATCATAAAAATTTGTTCACATTTTAATTCTGGTTAATATTTGGGATGAGCAATGCTATTTATATATAAAATTATTTAACAAAACATAAAAAAAAACCTGATATAACATTATTAATCATAAAAAAAAACAAATTTCTATTAGACAACTATATACAACTATAGATATAGATTTGTGGCATGCCTGTATGGATTATTCTACTCATGTCATTTATACTCTCAACTTAACCTTAGACCACCCTGGCGAGCCAATTGATGATCCATTGTAGAATAACCTTGAACTGAGTGATGTTTTGACCTCAATCGATGCATGCATTTATTCATTTCAGATGAGATACATTACTACTGTATCTAGAACTACCTTTTTTAAAGTTTACACGTAAATTTGAAAATTACACTTACGCAATTTTTTTCCAAATGGAGAGATCATACAAACGAACAAGTTCCCAAAGACCGATTTCAATCGCAACCCAGAACTGGTTTTAAAAGGTTCGACCTTTTAAGCATCTTCAATGAATTTTCTAAAAAAGATCTTAATCAATTGTCAAATGATTTTATTTTGTGAATAATGAAAATCTTATCTGATAAATTATTCATATATATTTTGTATAAGGGGTAGATTAAGAGGCCGTTTACCAAATGTTTACCCGAGTAAGCGTTTACCAAATCACATTACATTATTGGATGAATATGGTAATGATCAAGAATCTTACCCGGTAAGAGCAAGACAAGGACCAAAGAGTCTTACCCGATAAGTGAGGCAACGACTCTTATCATGGTAAGTGCTTATCTGGTAAATTGTTGCATACGATGTCGTTTTGATGGACTAAAATCTTACTCGATAAGTAAATGATTATGTTATTTTTTGCCGGTAAGCACTTACCAGGTAAGTGTTTGGTAAACGGCCTCTAAATGTACAAATACCAATTAATTTAATCCTTACATACATCGACATCAAACTTGTTTTTTACATATTTAATGTAGGGGAATTAACTCAAATAGCCATTCTACTCACCCAAGTTGGTTTTTCTAGCAATTACTCTCCTAGGTTGACCCAAATGTCACTACCTCTACATCCACGAAGACACATCTGCAATATTGCGGGCGCACCACGTGTCAGCACCCGATCATAAGCCACGTCCGCAATTGCAGTCGTAGGTCCGTCACATCATCGCCAGCGTAGCGGTGCTCGATCGTGGTGGTTTCACGCATAGATAAACATCAAAACAGTAACATAGAGGGAATAGCATTCAGTTTGATCGGGTGATGACACGTGGCACGTCCGCAATATTGCGGATGTGGGCCGCTTATGTAAAAAGATTTGTCGTTTAGCTAGGTCCACAAGTTACGAAGCTGGATATTGCTGATTTAGTGACATATGGATTAACCCGGGAGAGGAATGACCAAAAGACCAACTTAAGTGGGTAGAATGACTATTTGAATCAATTTCCCTTCAATATATTATTAAACCTAATTTTGATAGAAATAAGTATGCAATTAGCCTCCCCTTTAAGATCATTTAGTTGTATATATGGTTGACATTTTCTCATACAATCATTGTAAGTTGGGTTGGAATAACCGAGTGAATAAGCCACTGACCTAATGAATAAGCACTCATGTATATCTTACCGGATAAGTCTACATTTCCCATTAAACCACCATCAAATAATAGTATAATACCACATAAAACTTCTTAAAATCATTAAACAAACACTGATACATGACTTACCGAATAAGCTATACAAACTATTGAATATCAAAACTATCAATAAACCGACACAAACGTATCTCCAAACCCGGTTGGTTTAATACAAGACCTACCGACAGGTTGATAGGAACACGGAGAAATGGATCAAAAAATGAAAACGTGTGAGAAGGGTGATGGATAAACACCATCATAATTGAAAAGGGGGTCGGCAAACAAAAAAAGTGATTAGAAACCCACTTAAAATCCGACACTTCTCATCCAACTCCAAAACAACAAGAACCAAAGAAAACCCTACCATCTCTGTTTCATCATAATTCTGAAAGAAATCCAAATACCCACGTCACGGATTTGCAAGTTTCCGTGTAGATTAGCATTAATCAAACAAAAAGTCATCATTTTTATGCCATAAATATATATATCTTATATATATATACACATACGAATACAAGAAGTCGAATGTCATCACACCTTGGATCCTCATGTTCTTCACTTCAACTACTTTCAGTTACTGGGTACGCTTCATTTCCATTCTATCTTATGGTTTCTTCAGCTTAATCATGTGATTACTAATTTACCCACTTCAATTTTCATCGTTTTATATTAAAAAAATAATACTTTTGTTTAAAAGCAGATATACTTGGTCAAAGAACTGCGTACAAGTTACGTATCAAGATTTCTTGTTGATAGATGGTGCTTTTGATTTGAGTGATCATCTGATTTTTTGGGTCTTTACCCGATTCTGCCAACAGATTTGATATCGCTAGAAAGGTAGTTGAGTGAGATTTGATCGTCATCAATGGCGGAAATGGTTGGTCCGAGGTTATACAGTTGCTGTAATTGTCGAAACCATGTGGCCCTTCATGATGATGTCATTTCTAAAGCTTTTCAGGTGAGTTTTTTTGTTTTGTTTTGACAGAAGTACTGATTGAGTTTATTTAAGTATCTTTGAAATTGTTCATAGTTCAATTCTTGATTTTGCTTGTTTGATGATATATCAATGAAGTCCTCTCTATATCAATTGTGGGTTTTGATTTGTAAATCCCAAATCATAGTTTTGTGTAAACAGAAGATGTTTCTTGCTGAAAATAGAGTACAAAAAGGACATTTTCTTGATCACTTGATATTTGGGAATAAATCCTATTCTCAACTTTGTTTTGCTCTTCCTCAAAGATCAAGAAAAATGGTGGCTTATGTTGTTTGTGTTACTGAAATGGATGGTGGAAAGTGGAAACAAGTAATAAGAGACGAAAAGGGGGGTAAAAATGCTTAGCAGTAGATGAATTGTATGCATACAATACAATAGTGTTTGAGAGCTCAGCTCTTTAACAGAAGTTTGCATATTTATATGATTGTTATATAGAGGAAAGTCTACTTTTTCGATTATAACCCAGGAACTGCCCATAGCACACCACCTGTCCCTCTTCAGGATGAATATATATCATGAATAACATATTCATGATGAATATGGACGAGTTATTCTTCTTGAATCACACATTCATGATGTATATGTTACAACATTCATGATGAATAACACGTCCATATTCCTGATTAATATACCACGTGTCACGTTATGGGGGTGCCCTGCTTCTTAATGAAAATTAGGTTCCTAACAGAACCTACCCCTGTTATATGTCATACCATCACCTTAGCCATATGCGAACATATGGATGCGTATATATGGCAATTTCTATGCTTTTATATCAAGTTAAATGATGCATCTTTGTTCTTGATTTGGGTTTGTGGCATTAAGTTTCAAGGAATAATAAACCATGCTAAAGGCAGTTTCTTGATAAAAATCTATTTATATTGCAATGTGGGAAGATTGTTGGAAGCATGCTAACCACGTTTTAAGGTCTAGGAGGGGTCGTTCCTTCTACTCTTCTAGGATGTCTGTTAGGTTTCAGAAAGAGGGGCTTCTTGCTATTGTTTGTAGCATCTCTAATAATGCAGATATTTGAATTCTTATTCTGGACTATAAGAAACAACCTCTTTGTCTCTTGGAACAGAGGTAAGGTCCGCATATATCTTACTCTCAGACCCTACCTCCTGGTGGGATGAGATATAATCATATAAGGGTTTGTTTGGTTTGAGATGGTTTAATTGCGGATTATAAGAACCAACCTCTTGGGACAGAGGTAAGGTTTGCATACATCTTGTCCTCATACCCTACCTCCGAACGGGGCAGATATGCAAGGTCTGTTTGGTTTGATTTGGTTTAATTGCAGACTATAAGAAACAACCTTTTAAGACAGAGGTAAGGTGTGGGTACATTTTACCCTCGTACCCTACCTCTCTGGGTGGGATGGGATATACTAGGTCTGTTTGGTTTGATTGCAGATATAAGACACAGCCTCTTTGTCTCTTAAAACAGAGGTAAGGTCTGGGTACGTTTTACCCTCATACCCTGCCTCTAGGTGGGATGGGATATATTGGGTCTGTTTGGTTTGATTTTGTTTAATTGTGGATTGTAAGGGTAGTTGATTTTGCATTGAAATTGGGTCGTTTTGATTGATGTTAGGGAAGAAATGGTAGAGCGTTTTTGTTCTCCCACGCGATGAATGTCTCAATGGGACCAAAAGAAGACAGACACCTGATGACTGGTCTCCACACGGTTGCTGATGTGTTCTGCTCTGATTGCCGTGAGGTGTTGGGTTGGAAATATGAACGGGCGTATGAGGAATCACAAAAGTACAAGGAAGGCAAGTTCATTCTTGAGAAATCGAAAATTGTCAAAGAAAACTGGTAGTAAATAGTAATAACATATGCTGCAAGTGGATGAAAATGTCTTTTTTAAGTGTTGATGCTATCCAATAATTTCATATTGGTTGGAAAGTGTTTCTGTTGTTACGCATTGTCGATTCTGTCTCTCCCATGGAAACCTGCCTGCATTTAAGATTAATGGAAACTTATGAATAGCTTTCTTGTTATTCAGATGTCTTGTAAATCAGTTATCTCAGAATTTGGCTTTGTGATTCTTTATGTATGTAAGCTGTAGAATATTTGTTCACTAAATTTTAGATCTTCTGTTGGCTCCTGTGGTGGAGGTCATATAACAGCTATTCAAGCTCTTAAAATAACAAACCAAACAAACCCCAATATCGCACTCAAAGGTAAAGTCTGGAGGGTAAGATGTACACAATCTTGGCAATAAACCAAACAAACCTAGTATATCTTACTCAGAAGTATTGAATGGAAGGTAAAATGTACACAGACATTGCTATTAAATCAAACAAATCCAATATATCCCACTCAAAGGTAAAGAGGTAAAGTTTAGAAGATAAAATGTATATAGATATTGCCGTTAAGCCAAACAAACTCAATATATTCTACTCAAAAGCAAATAACTGAAGTCCAGAAAGTAAGATTTACAATGACCTTGCCACTAAACCAAACAACTCAAATGTAACTCACTCAAAGGTAAAGAGGTAAAGTGTAGAGAGTACACAAACCTTTCCACTAAACCAAACAAACACCTAATATCCCACTGAAAGGTAAAGCAGTAAAGTCATGTACGCAGATTTTGCTACTAAACCAAATGAATCCAGTATGATTTTGCTGCTGAACCAAACAAGCCCAGTATGATTTTACAGCAAAACCAAACAACCGTAACATGATTTTGCAGCAAAACCAAACAACCCCAGGATATCACACTAAAAGGTAAAGAGGTAAAGTCCCGTGGAAAAAATGAACATAGACTTTACCACTAAACCAAACGAACCCAATATATCCCACTAAAAGGTAAAGAGGTAAAGTCAGGTGGAAAAAATGTACACAGACTTTATCACTAAACCAGACAAACCCAGGTAAAGGGGTAAAATCTGGATGATAAAGATGTGCAAAGACCTTACCAGTCTTATGCTCTAATGGAAATGTATCAACCAGAAAGCACCTTCTATCAGATGTGGGATCCATATTCATTTCTTGCCACATCAAGCAACAAACACAAAGACACAAGGAACGATGTTCAAAAATTTGGAATTCAAGATTAAATCAATTATGGGCAAATGAATTCAGCATACACAAATTCTAAGACAATCATCTAAATTCAAAAGGTGAAACAAAAGAAAAATAGAACAGGTGAAATGAAAGAAAAAACTGAACAGCCAAGTTAAGAACAACCGCGACTCAAAAAACAGAACTACAACGAAAAAATGATTCAAATCTTAGCAGCTAAGCTTTACACTCAGTCAGAAAACCGGCACCTTCTTCTTTGAGACCCATCTCTTCTTAGCGTTTTCAATTGCTGCTTCTCTAAACTTCTGAAGTTCGCTACACCATTGGCGGTATTGAGCATCAATTGCATCAAGCTCTAGCTTCAAATCTTCGGACACATCTTTCTCACCTTTTTCAAGATTTAGACACGAGGAAGAATCATTAGACATGTTTTTGTTGCAAGAATCATTGGAAGAGGCTCCTGAGCTCTTCATCCAATCACCAGAATATGTAGATGATGAATTGTCTGACCCTTTGCAGCCATGATTCTTTGCTTCTGCCAATTCCTTTCCTAGAACCTTTGCTGATGAAACCAATGCAAATTGCCCATTTTGAGCCATTATAGAACCTTCAGTTGAAGTAGATCCTCCACTAGAATTAGATTTCACAAATGAAGGTTTCCAAGCTGGCACAAATTTCATGATCATATCATCAATCAGCTGTGCTATGACAGCAACATCTTCGTGCAACAGGTCAAGTTGTTCAACCATCTCAAGAGCTATTGAGTGCACAGTATCAATGTCCACATAAAATGTGAATTTAATGTTCCTCACTTGACCTGTTAAAACAAAACAATGGAATTGGAACAAGAAGAGCAATAGAACAAATAATAAAGAACAGGTTTACATAGAAACAAAGTTCTTACCAGTATAATCAGCTATCTTCAAGGATAGCAAGATTGAATTTTCTTGATCCTTCTCCCCTTTCAGTCTGATTTCGTTTCTCTCATTGACACACTGGATTTCAATTGATGGAAAACGGGGGCTGCTATTGTTGCTCCTCACACAGGAGCTACCAGATGACATCTTATTGTCATTACAGTCTATGTCCATGGGACATAAGTTGAGCTTTGGCAGGATGGATTTGGGCTCAGATACACGCTCCTTTGTACTTTCTAAGGCAAGAAATGGATCTTTAAGAAGCTCTCGTGCAGGCAATCTTTGAGACACCGGAACCAAACACTTCTCTATGAATTGCTTGACTTGTGGGTCTTTTACTTTCGAAAGACCAGCGGGCTTTATACCCTGCAACAAGGCAAGACCAAGAACACACATCAACATTGTGGCATAATACAATTCAGACATTTATCAGTTTACAAAAACAGTGTTACAATTACTTCAGCACCACTTCTTATCGATAAGAAGTGAAATAAGTCTTCAGAGTAAAAACACCTCTTCAAAAGAACAGCACTTAAGTAATAGAAGGTAGTTAACGGTCAGGAAACTTACTGAAGTAACCTTCTTATATATTTGTGCTTGATTTCTGCATTCACTATACGGATATTCACAAGTAATTAACTCTAATATACACATGCCAAATGAATATATGTCGACAAGTTCGTTATATTCCTCTTCATAAAGCTCTGGAGCCATGAATTCAGGGGTTCCTGCAATCCAATGAACCGATTCAAGTTCTGCTAGATTATGATTAATCAAAGCTATAACACTTCCAAATGCATCTAAATGAATTACCAATCAAACTTTTGGCAGTGGGACGCAGCATCAGAGTTGCTAATCCCAGATCTCCGATTTTCACTTCTCCGTGATTTCCGTTGACAAATATGTTGTCGCATTTCAAATCTCTATGAATAATAGGCGGGTCATGACTGTGGAGATAAGCCAAGCCTCGAAGGATCTGCCTGGCCCAATTCTTGATAGCCTTCAAATCAACACTCTTATGCTTCTTGCGGTATCTAAATACAAATGCAGATGGTTTAAACTTTATTCCAACGGAATTTAATTACAGGAGTAATAACAGGGACGTACTGTCTCAAACTCCCAGAGGTGAATAATTCGGTGATCATGTTAATGGTTTTCTTCTCATCATCCACCCAAGAAACATATGACTTGATTATGTTCTCATGCTTCAATGTCCTCAATAAGTGAACCTCAGAATAAACCCTCTCCAGATGTTCTGGAGATTGCATAGCATCATCTAATCTCACTTGGTTCCAAGCAATTTCAATTCCTTCAACTTCATCAAATCCCTTATATCTGTCCATACCAAAAAAAGAGCATAAATAAGTATCCATCTTATGTAAAAACAACGATCTCGTATAAGCTTAAATCAGTAAAATAAAGTTATATATACAACTAAAATATACAAATTTAAAAATAGGGAAATAGGGTGCAAGTGCAGAAAGCATACACAGTCTTGAATGCTCCTCTCCCCAGCATTTCATTATACTGAAGAAAAGAAACAGAAAGAACTAAGAAACCAGTAAGAACATGACTAGGGCCAATAAACCAAACAGTAAAATCTATACTAGTTGATATATGTGCAATGCTGATGAAACATCGTATTTTTTAAAAGACCAATGTATATAAATACACTGCAACATAACCATACAAAAATCAATTTAAGCAGAATTATCGTCTTAAGGCTTATTATGTTCCTTCAAATCTAGTGATATCATATGTAAGACTCCGATCTTACTCTGCAGGAGGGGTATCTTTATAATAACAATGCAAGCAACATAGCTATATAAACGTCAGATGATGAATATTTTTTCCCTTAAAGATAACTGTTTCGCAACAGATATTGGAATAGTATACATTGAAGTTTGAACTTACCCGGATGTAACGATCGTTAGGGCATCTTTCTACAGCATCAGCATCCTCAAGCTCTGGTCTTACTTTCGAACTCAGTTTCAATTTCGCAAGCAAATCATTCTCAGGCCCCAATAACCCCACTTCAGAAGCCATTAGTACCAACAATTACAAGGCGACGGATCCGAATAACGTAGAGGACAAAAGAAGCTACGAAGGAAAGAAAAACGAATGGAAACCCTAGAGTTGACAACGTTCAGAAAACGCTTCACAAGCAACGGAAAAAGAATCGATGGATGATCGGATCCTGAAGTAATTTCCAGCAAAACTCATCGGCAATAATGTGTGTGAATTATTCGAAAGAATCAAAATTCTATCGACCGTACGTACTTGTTGTCCAATTACCCTATCCATAACTCGCAATCTTCAGATCCCCAATCATGCATATATACATATGTGACGCAATTGCTTTAAATGCAAGCAAGACGATGGGGGCAAGAATTAAGGGAACCAAAAACCCAGAAACCAAGCCCCCCCTATGAAGGACGGAGAAGCAGGATTTTAGATCGTGTAGCGACTAGTAGGAATCGAAAGGAAGCAATGTTTGAAAATCGGGAGGCAAGCATTGACAGATTTACAAAACCCTAATTACAATCCTACGATGAAACCATCTTTCTAATCTTCAACAAAATAAACCTGCCTTTTCTAAGGAACCAACTTACATAACTAGTCCCTCATCTATTGCACAATCTTCATGTTATATCCAATTACTTTATTTCTTTGTATTTTTGTTTCAAAATAGTTGTTCTTATAACATTTTGGTCATAATTAAACTTAAATCGAGGGACGTAGAAAACAACTTGGCATAAAAGCTTCTTGGAGGGATTTATTTTTTGTAGGTTTCTAATAGAATTCAACTTCAGTTATTATATTATTATTTTTGTTTAATGTATAAAAAGAACATAAAAGTATAAATTTGAATATAAAGACAATACTATTCTTTATTTTTATTAACCTGGATATCCAACCTGTTATGAGAGCTGACTAATCTCAAGACGACTACCTGCTTTGCAGATAGTCCGGAGTCATCGCATTTGTACATTCGTGGTCACAAGAGGATTTTTATTCCTCATTGGATTCAATACTATTCTTTATTACGGTTGTATGTTTTTGCACACGTTACATTTAATGGAGCTCCAGTGACGTCATCATACATCTCGACTAAATTGATGGAAAATGTGATTGTTTTTTACTAATATTGCAAAAAAAATTGTTATTGAAAGAAATCAATGTGTTATTTGATAATGTAGGGATGGTTTTTGTAAATTAAAACCACGCCAAAATTAATTAACCGGATAAAGCTAAAAAGGTACGGTCATAATTTTATGATGATTTTGTGCTTAAACCACCCCATGGTTTAGTCTTATTTTTCAAAAGTGCCTACAAGTTCTTGAAATTAAAATTAACCCTTGATATTCTGTAAAACCTTGCATTTAAGTACGGTCTCAAAAAAATTGACCATGTTTTATTTGGAGATAATAGAAAAATTATATAATTAAACAAAAAAATACAAGTATGAAGATGCACAGATAGGAAAGTAATTCTACAAATCAGAACTCATAAATGTGATTGGTACTCAAAAATTCAGAAAATGTCAAGTAAATAAACATCCAGTAGTAAGACAAACATCTGTTAGATTTTTAACATGGTTGTGAGTGATAAAGAGCAACAGGATAGCAAAACACAAGTAATTACGGTAGTTGAGATAAATATCAGCTATCACCAATAGGTATACTAAAAGAAACAAACCAAACGAATATAATTACAGAGTTGTATTCTATTTCAAACGACAGAGTGTAGCAAAAGGTAACTTGGTTTTAAAAGACAGAAAAACAAAAACCATAAATTCAAAAACGAAGAATGAAAGTAAATAATAGAAGTGTGGTCTTTTTTGTTACATTTAGAAGTAAAAGGGTAATTTATGAAATTGAAGTAAACTTAAAGGGGAGTTTGTGTAACAATACCTTTCTCGTCATCAAAGGAATAGTACATCCGTGATTCGTGGGGGTTTGCGGCGGCGCAAATAGGCCAAAAGCAAATACCATCCAATTCACTTTATTTTATAATGAAACATAAATAAAATAATGTTTTTTTTATTTTATATTTTAATATAAATATAAGTTCTCGAAAACGTAACGTTTCGGGATGTCGTTCGACGAACATGTCATTTCTATAAATAGCAAATTCGTTATGATAATTGAAATGGGTATGTGTTGACGTTCAATATTGACGACTGGATTTGAATTTTGATAGAGAAGTTTGTAGTCGAAATTAATAATCTGATATAATTTTTTTTACACATGTACATTTTTATGAAATATAAAACCAAATCCAAGTATATGAACCAATAAATAAACAAATAAAGTTTTGCAATGTGACGTTTTAAGATGAAATTTCCCACGGTCATGAACAGCGTATTACGATGTTTAAATCTTGCTCTTCTTTTACGATAAACATAACCGCAGATCGAATTGTTGTTAAATTAGAGTTTTCAGTTATACTTAAATTGCTTTGATAACAAGATTGGTAGGGGCGTTAACCGTAGACGTAGGAAAATGGAGATCCCGCTTAAGAGCCATTTTTCAATTTTAAATTATCTTAAAACAAGATTATTGAACGTAAAAACGTTTGCGAGATTGAGAGGTTGAACATTGTTTGACTTGTTTATATAAAACTCGAATGGAAAATTCTTTTTATTTGCATTCTTAAAATAAATAGAAATTGAAAAGGAATTAATTTAAAATTTCATGGGAAAAGGAAAAAAAATATTTTTTTTACAAATATATCCTTATTTATTTTATGATAGAATGTAATTAATGACTATACATGTAATTTTGTAAATATTTTTGATTGTTTTAATTTTTTCCTTTTATTTTCTTCCCATCCCTTCCATTTTTGGAATGAAAATTTTGGAAGGAAAACAAATATTGTTTTATTTCCGTTTCCTCTTTAAAAAAAAGCTTTGAGAACAGAAGATATTTTTTTTCTCTTTCCTACTTTCCTCCCATTTCCCCTCTTTTCCTTCGTAAAACAATACCTGAGAACACAACTCAAGGCCCATCACATGAATGGTTACCCAAGGCTCGGAGACCCGACTGATATTTTGAACATGTTAACCGGTTACACTTTCGGCATAATCGGTCAGGCCTTAACCGGTTAGGTTTGCCCTTGTTATCGTATATGATGCTCTAAGGTCATATCGCATCACAAAACATAAAATGAAAATAAGATTTTAACTGCATATATTTATATTTCAAACACATTCGTATTCTGATTTAAAAATATAACTTAATATTTGAGGTTTTGTTTCGATATGAGAAATTAACAAAAATAGCAATTTCAGCCGAAAAAATTAACCTTTTATCCATTTTCTCCTAAAAATTCTAAAACGCCACTACCTTCACAAGTAAAGTAACAATCAAAAAGTGAAAAGAAAAGAAATTTCTGAACACAAGTCCGCAAGTACAATAACTAAATTTGTAAATTAGTCCGGTTTACCAGTAGTATTAAGTTTCGAGACTAATTTACAGATTTGATCCCTATACTTGCAGACCATGTTCAGAAATTATCCCAGATGCAGGAAGATGAAATACCTAAAACAAACTAGTTAAGGGATATAGCCGTTATCTCATAAAATGAACAAAGCATTCTGTTTGTGGGTCTGGTTTATTTACTAGGTCAATACATATCCAGACTAACACTAATCTGCATAATATTACATCGTTAACAATGAATATTTGATGACAACTTGGTCCTAACCACAGAATTGGTCTTCTTCGCTCATCAAGGTTAGATAGAAGACTTGATTAACGACAAAAACAAAATCCTATACCACGGAAACTGAACTTCTGTTCACCTCTATCATTTCTGCTCCACAAAAAGACTGGCTTGAGGATGTAATCCAACTTCTTTCAGTGTTAAACAGAGTTTCTCCGGACCATACAGAACACGAGGAAAATTGGTGACGAGAGTGTAGCTTCCCATTTCCAAGATACCTGAAGAATCAACAAAGTCGTATAGAGATTGTATTGTTGCACTACAATGGAACCTCCTTCCCTTTCGTTCTCCATTTGGTAGCCGAACCAATACCTACCATCAAGTTCAATACAATTATAAATTTATGAACATCCAAACTCGAGTACATTTTAAAGTCCATGTTTCCAGATTTCTCCTTCAGTAATTTCTCATGGTTTTGGTTTTAGCATGGCCCAACTAGTTTCGAATTGAAGACTTCTTGTTCTTCAACAATCATATTCATATAAAAATAGTCAAGTATCAACTCCAATATGTTCAAAAATCAAAAGCTGTGAATCACTGATTATCCTTTTTGGAAATGATGTTTTGGCCTATTTTTACCATTTAGTTGGCTGCCAGGACATCCTCTTCGTTGGAGTTCCTGTATCTCCCTAAATTTGTCGTTAGCTGCTGGCTATGCTTTTTATGTTCCATAATGATACACACCTCCAGATTTATCCTCAAAAACCAAAATTAGACATATAACAATTTACATTGTCTTCTCTCTCTCCAGATTGGTTGGTGATGAACAAATAATTATCATAACATATCATGTCTTACTTTAAATTTTCATTTCATGGGGTTTCCAAAATCAACAGGAAATAGATTTGAGATTTTTGTTATGTCATACTGGATGTATATTTCAGTATATAAGAGATAAAGGAACAACTTTTCATGCTTAGTAAACCAATATATTTTAATATACTGAAGTCCCTACCATTATAAGGCTTTTTGTTCGCTGGCTATGTAAGTTATTAAGAATTCTCACTGAAGCTATTGCACTTTATTTGAAAGTTATATTTTTCTCAAGAAAAGATTCAGACCTATACAAATAGAACATGTATTAGCATTAAAAATGAAGTTAAGATGACGAGCAGGGAATACCTGTGTAACATCAGGTCCCTTTTCAGGTTCAGGGCCCAAAGAAAGTGATTTTTCCTCACGCAGTTTAATTAATGCAGCTTCTCTTTCAGCAGCTTCACGTGCCGCTCTTTCACGAGCCTCTTCTTCTTCCTTTTGCTTCCTTTCAGCTTCAGCAGCTTCCCTTTCTAGTCGTTCTTGCTCTTCCCTCCTCTGTCGTTCCCTGGCCTGATTCAGCATAAAAATAAAGTTAAGCAGTCAAAGCATATGGTTGTAAACTCCTTCAATCACCATAAACAAAAAGCCTTTTATCCCAAACTAGTTGAAGCCATGCCAAAAACGTACGCAGCAGAACTATGAGGTGAAACCCAATAAACGTCATAAATAGGTGGACCTCAAGACATGAAAAGTGTCCTTCTACACGCTCCAATCTAAGACCATCTCCTTTGGTATTGTCCACTCACTCAAACATCATTCTACTACTTTCCCCCATGTTAATCTTGGCTGACTTCTGCCTCTCCTAAGAAGGCCATCTTTGGCAGCTATAAGGTAAATTATTTATGAGCTTATTGAAAAAATCTCCGTTTGGTTAGCCATAATAGTAACCTTTTGAAAAGTTACTTCCAAGTGGCTTTTAACAATTACATCCCTTATATTTTTCCAATTACTTTCTCAACATGCAATTTTAGGTCACTATACATTGTGGTCTAGTTTATCAGTTAGTTTTTACCAAACATGACTAGTTTATCAGCTAGCTTATCAACCAACAACTACTTTATTAGTCAACAATTAACTTACTAGCTAGTTTGCACCACAAAACCTCTTGGTACTAATCTCCTCAACCAAACTTTTGCATCTCAAGGTCAACGTTGATATTACCGAACCAACTCATACGGTCTTCACTCGGCATATTTTTCGACCAGTGTTGTCATAATTTTCTCCTGTATATCATCGTTTCTCGTACTAACCCTCATTATGAGTCACCTCTTTATCTCCGCATTCACGTATCTGCTATGTTCTTTCACCCAGCCACCCCAATGATACATACACATATGACAGATATATTAAATATATGTAGATTTATGTCTTTTCATCATCTACTCATCATTGGTGCTTATTTGTATCCAGCTCATTTTCCAGCTTTTAAATTTACATCCCCAGCTTAAAAGTGTAAATGAAGGTGTTAACGGCTCCAATGCTTCTCACTTATATGTCCCAGGTTAAAGCAAAGGAAGGGTGAAGTTAAATGCTTCCAGGTAGACGTAAATAGGGACTGTATGTGGCTTTGCTTCAACAAATGCTATTCATCTTGTGGGACCGTTCAGATTCTACTGTTCGGTGTTTAAGCATTTGCAGCTGCATGCTCATTAACTAGGTCCTAACCATCAAATGACAATACAAAAAATAGAATCAGAACATACTTGATCAGCTTCAAGTGCAGCTTGATATGCAGCATCTTGTTCTTCCCTCAGTCGTATGTTATTTCGACGTTCCTCAGCATCAAGCCGTGCTGTTACAAGAACTGGGGCACTTTCTTCAAGAACCCTCTGCAACACTGTAAGCATTTCTTCAGGTGATTTAGGTCCCTCAACCTACAATAAATAAAATAACATACTAATTACACAAATGATATACATTGTTACACTTGTAAAATACAAAAATACATTCACAAAGTTTAAAGATTGGATAGGCTCCAGGAAGGCCATTACATAATATGCATGGATGGAAGAAAATTAGGAGATCTCTACCTTTCACTCCTTGAGGTACTTTGTGTGCAGGAACTTAAATCAATGAATAACACTAGAAATGTAAGTGTCTGAGGATGAAAATCATAAAATAAACAAGACCCAGGCACTATTTAATTTATCTTATGGATGGTACACTAGTGCTAGTCAACAAAGACAGAAATCCCCACAGTATTTTTAGTTACTTGGTGTACCTTGTACCTGTCTGCCTGATAAGACCAATATGCATAACGATGTTGCCTCGCTAATGCATTAGTTTTTACACCTAAAGCCCATGCCAAAGCTTTCAGTCCAATAATAACTTGAGCAAACAACACCTAAAATATTCCAAACACCAATTTCCTAGTAAAAAAGTTATAGTCCAATTTCTATTGTTTAGAGCTATCCCATCTAAAAGATTATCCTCAACCTGTCTTATAACATTGACTGCCATGAACATGATATGTGAACTGTCACATTCTAAACTTTTAGAAAAATGAAAGTCATGCCTATGGTAAACTTATTTGTACATAAGTTAATGACTATTGAGACACAATAGTCTTCTATGTTCACAAGATAAGCAGCAGATACTTGAGGACTGAAGGTTCACAATCACACAAAAGTTAATGGCAGATTTCTAATACCAATAAGAGCACTTAATGATAAGAACAAGCAAAAATATGACATACCTTTGCTTTCCACATTGCTCCGAGTACAATGGTATACATGATAATCCATTAACTCTTGAAATTGCAACTACCCAAATTAGACACAGAGAATCATACTCGTTCAAATTGCATAAAACCAACCATCATATCTATTCAAAATGCTTGATAACTCAAGGTCCTAGTGAACACTGATACACTATATAAGTTAGACTACATCATACGTCAAATTAGGGAAGTCAGCAAGTATATGGCATACAGCTGTTGCTATAAAAGAAAAGCACAAAGAAATTTCAGCTTAAAAGTTTGTTATTCCGTGTTAATTTGATAAACAAGGTACTTCTCATAGAAGAACAATGAATTTCTTGAATCTTGATACACCACTCAACTCAAATTGGTGCATCTATCCTATATTGACATATGAAACACCATTAGTTGGAATAAATGCTGATTTTAGTTTGGGTAAGCACTGGTTTATTCTAATGGTTTAACACTCTTCAAACTCCAAAAAAGAGAACATTTTATTGGTCTACTTAAGAGTCCTAAGATAGGTTAGATACCTGCTGGAGCAAAGCAATTCTCTGATTAGTAGCTGCCATAACAACAGCACAGAAAGGAAACCTGGAAGCCTTCAAGCTGTTACTCATCTTAAACCCTTCACTTGCCCTGATATTTCCACCCCAAACGACAAAGTTCTCATTTACAAACGCTGACAAAACCTCGGAACACAGAGTGTCCTCACAGAAGGATGGTGTATCAGGATGATCTGGCGAGTGCAAGTACACAAATAACAGCTTGAACTCATGCCGCGACCGCTGTAACGCGTCCATAAAACCCTCGRAAACAAAATCCGGATGTCTATCTCCATACTCACCCTCGAACTTGGACACAAAATCCATCGCCTCTGATGCTGCCGTTGACAGAGAAACTAAAGGAGTCGAGGGCGATCCGTCATTACGTCCGGAATTAGTCAACCCGATCATGCTTAGGGAATAAGAGAGAACACCACCAACCGCCCATAAACCAAGCCCAACAGCACCGGAAACTAACCCTAGGCTTCCAGAAACGATGGAAACGGGAAGCGAGATGAGTTTCCATGCTAAACCTGGTGGACCTGCACCCTCGGCGGCAACAAATCCTGATTGTTCAAATCTGTCGGCTGCGATATTGTCGGTAGCGGAAGTGGCGTGATCGGAATCTGATGTTGAAGTAATACTAGAGATAGCTTGTTGAAGGTCCCACCCATGAGCAGAAAGGATCTCGGTGCACAAATCGGCGTCTTGGAGACCTGTAATTGCTTGAAAGTGAGCTAATTTATCAGCCGAACCACTCATCTCTCAGTCTCGTATCTATATAGGTTCAATCAATCTGTATACAAATATAAAGTTTACGAAAGATCAATGAAGAAACGATGGAATTAGGGTTTGAGAAACAAAGAAGAGAAGAGGGATGGTGATTTTCTTGACAAAGGGTTTGGTGTTTTGGGAATTGCTCGAACCCAAATGACGACACAGACACTACCTTTTTAAGTAAAATTATTGAAAACATACCAAAATATCTCCACACCAACAACTATTCAAATCGAGAAAATCTTGGATCTCTCTGCACAATAACTAATTACTTATTTTCTTTTCTAATGTCAGTTCGTAAGTGACTCGTTTTTGGGATTATTTATTTGAAATAATTTATATTTTTTTATAAAAATATTTATCAACTTATTATAAGTTAGAAGGGTTTAACTTTTTCAAAAACTTCTGTAATTGTTTATCCAAACACTCAAAAGTGTTTATTACCGGTACCACACCAGAATAAGTCAATAATTTGTTTTTATAAGCAATCTCAAACACCCCCTAAACACAGGGGCCTTGAAGAAGTTTTAGGAAAATCATTTAATGATCAGACTCGAACAAATAACCTATAAAAGAACCCCAAGGCATAATAATCAATTTTTGGTTCGGGCTTTTATGGTCCGGTTTGAATGATACAAAAGAAAATTCAATGTTTTTAATGACTGAATAGTCTTTGGGGCGAAAACTAGAACTGATATGATATTGGTAATCTAAACCAGTTAGGTTTTGTATTGTTCTATTTATTTTTGTAAAAAGCTAGTTATTGTTTTTGTTTTGGACCTTCAAAAACGGTTTTTGACCGGTCAAGTAGTAGGACTAATCGGGGCCCAAACGGCCATACCACCGATTCTATGATGTCCTTTTTTATCTCGTCTATGGTCCATGTCGTTGAATCTCTGTCTTTCTATAAGGCATGAGTTTTATCTCATAGGGAGCAAAGATGATCAGTGTAATACGTAATAAATTTAAGAGCATCTCCAATGGCTTTGTTATTTTAGAATTTTTGATGATTTGGAAAAAGTTTTTTTTAAGTATATAATATTTATATACGTCAAATGCAACAAATAAACTTATATACTATTCTCATCTATGGTGAAGTTTGAACTCCTAATCTCCTAGGTCAACTGCTACGAAACCACTAGGCCAAAAACTCTTTGGTATGATTTGAAAAAAGTTTGTCCAATAGTTATGCTAAACCATCCTCTGAAATAGAGAAAGAATGAAGAAATCCCTAAATATGAACATATAAGGTCAGGTTAAGGGGAAACCGCAAAAAAATGAACAACTGAGTAATATCCTGGTAACCTTTTATCTGGATGGTATGTACACATATGCATACAAGTAATTTGTAAGCAATTTGACCAGTATGCACTTATGCATAACATGCATAAAAATCAAGAAACAACTTAAATTACTTGTATGTACATGTGTATACCCATGCAGGTGAATGATTACTAAGTATTTTTTTCCATATATATATATATGTGTGTGTGTGTGGAGGTTCAAACGACAATACTCATGTTTTACGAGAATGTGAGAACATTTATGGGCCTCAAAATTATTTAACCCATAATTAAAATTTAAAGAAAATAAATTATTTAATTAAGGATAATCATGTTATTTCGTATTGATCTGTAATTTTGGTGACATCCTTGTCTCTATAATCACTGACATCCTTATCTCTATAATCACATACAGATAATATGTTACCTGATATCAAATAACTATCACATTATCATCACAGCAAAATCACATAATTAACAAACAGAACGATGAATGTAGACGTGATCATCGTTGGTTTTCGATTATCACAACATTATCACATCGCTATCACAACAAAAATCATATAATTATTAAATGATTATCACATCAAAATCAAATCATAAAAAATCTTCAACTTATCAAATCATTATCACATTATTATCATTTATCATGACAAAATCATCTAATTATCACAATATTATCATATCATTATCGACAACAGACGCATCAACAACAAAAAAATCTCTGATGATAATAACAAAGTTTAAGAGATAAGGATAAATCTAAGATAATAGAAAATTATGGATAAATACTAATTTATTTTTATTTATTCTAATTTTTGTTATATGTTAATTAATTTGGAGGCCAATAAGTGTTTTCGCATTTTCATAGAATTAGGGTATTCTCGTTTGAACCTTTCCCTATATATATATAGACATGTCTGTTGGAAATGCTCTAAAACATCATTTTGATATTTTTGTAACGACGCTTTTGGTATACGGGATGATATTGGACATGACATAACAAAAAATTGTTATCTCATATTTGTTGGGACAACTAATGGGCCGTTTATCCAAATGCTTACTCGGTAAGTGTTTACCAATAGGAATCAACATTATAATTTATTTTTATCGGATAAGATTGTAGTACATCAAAACAGTATCCTATGCAACAATTTACTCGGTAAGAGCTTACCCTGGATAAGAGTCGTCATCCTCATTTACCGGGTAAGACTCTCCATCATAATTATCGCTCTTACCAGGTAATATTCTTGGCCCTTGCTATGTTAATCCGGTGAGAAAAATTGTTCGGTAAGCACTTACCGGGTAAACATTTAATAAACGGCTCCTAAGTTAGAATTGGACTCGGTGGAATATTTTTTTTCTCTATCCCACTAGAATAGGTGGAACATAATTGAAAAAACTGTATTATTCATGTTAAATTAAAATTTTAAAACCTTCTACAATTCTTTTATCTACATATCTCACTCTCATCGGCAAACCCAATCCAGTTCAATATTTGTTTGTTTTCTCGATAATTTATTTGTATCGATAAGATATGGAGGCGACAGAAAGGATTTTAAAATCCAAACTCTCTTTGAACCAAATACACGACTGAAATATAATTTATATTCAAATGTTAGCAGATCCTGCAAATCAAACAAATTCTAAGGGAGCATTTGGTTTAATGGAATAATTTTGAGGGGTTTGAAATTGAATGAAATTGGATTTGAAAGAATTTTGAATCTGAGCGTGTTTGTTTTGTAGTACTAGAAGGATGCTCATGCAATGCATCGAGACACATTTTGATTTCAATGTTTCGTTTTATTTTTTTATCGATGTATATAATACGATTTTATGTGGTAGCGATAATGTTTTTATTTTTAAATAAAATATAAATTTGAAAATATCATATAAAATTTGCAAAAAAAAATTAATATTAGTATCAAATTAACTATTTACAAGTTTTTATTTGTGTATTTTTTTTAATTCAAATTTTTTGTTATAATTTAATTTATCGTAACAAAGTAACTTAATTTAGGTTTAATAATATTTTTTTATAAATATAATAATTAAGTATTTTGTTAGAGCTCAATAATTATCCCAATTATATTTTATATTTTAAAATAATATGTTTATCCTCTATTTGATTATGTTTACCCGCACTTAGTTACACAAATTCAAACATAAGACTTTTATAAGTTGTACTTATGCATAATTTATTTACAATCTTGAATTTCAAGTAATATGCATCAATAAACAGTATTTCATATATAAAAAATTATTTTTTAGAGTTTTTGTCAAATGTTTTATAATATAGTATAGATTTGAATTGAAATTGAATTCCAATTTTTTGTAAATAATTTATAAAAACATATTATAAATAATTATAAAAATAATTAAATTAATTTTTTTGTTAACGATTTTTATAAAATAAATGCTTTCAACGTATTTTAAAATATTATTACACACAAATCCTATGAAATCCCGTAAAATACCAAGAAGTTCCATGAAATTCCTAAATTCCATGGTTGTGGGATTTTTATGAAATCCTGGGATTCCAGACCCAAACAATCTTTCAAACGAAACAGAGATTGAAATAAAATTGAATTATAAATCCCACCAAATCCTATCCAATCTTATAAACAAAACGAGACCTAAAAGAATGTTTACATATGCTTATGATATAATCGTTCAACGGCACAAACAAACCAAAGGCGCAACACGTACGCTTGTCGACAATAATTTTAGTTACAACTCCATTCACTTGATCATTTAGATTACTCTTCAAAGGTCCCTAAATAAGATAATAAAGGCTCAGCTAGTCTAAGGGGCGGGGCCGTTTACCAAACGCTTATCCAGGTAAGCACTTACCAAGTCACATTAGCTTACCAGATGAATATGATAAGGACCAAAAATCTTACCCAGTAAGAGCGAAACAAGACGACTCTTACTGCTCACTTACCACGGTAAGCGCTTACAGGGCAAATTACAGGGCAAATTGTTGTATACGACTATTTTTTGATGGACTAAAATCTTGTCCGGTAAGTAACTGATAGTGTTGAATTTTATTGATAAACGCTTACCAGATAAGTGTTTGGTAAACAACCCCTAAGTCAAATTCATGTGGGATTCCAACATGCCCCTTGCAAAGGTTAGACACAAATTGTCAAGCCCCTCGAATGGTAGAACGTCACACCCTTTCTTACATGATAGTTTTAGTTTTAACTCCAAATCAAATATTTCTTCTTTCAACCTGCAAAATTGGGCAAAAATAAAACCACCACCACGGTGGCTTACTGGACCTCTTCGATTATAACCTTCCCCTTCGTTTCAGCCTTCTTCCGGCCTCTCCCACCACCATTTCCATTGCCACCTATGTAATCCATGGCGGCTTTCTTCTCGGCCACCACCAAGGCCGCCAACGATGACCAAGCCTCTGGTGGCTGTTCATGCACCCAACACATCAAAAAATAAACCTTCCGCTCACCAGACGTAAGTTTCCGCTTTACTTCCGTTCGCTTCATGTTTCGTCCCTTATCGAGATTCACTTCTCTCATACCACTTTTAATCATCCTACGCAGATCACAAAGCCCACAAACCAAACCATCACCTCCAAGAGACAATAAGCTCACAATATCATCAAGAAGCCCCAACCCGAACCGTGACCCACCCATGTGCCTGAAAGCCGGAGAGCAAGTTTGTTCCAAACAGTTAGACAGGGCTTCGGACACCGTTTCTGGTTGACCACCTTGACCCAAAACGAATGAAATGGTCAAAACCACCATGACCGACCCCATTGGATCTGATTCCCAATCTCCATTGTATAGCCGAAGGGTGAAACAGTAGCTATATAATATGTCGACAAGATGAACAGCTAAAAGCGGGGATGGTTCAGTTGAGCTGAGCTTGTTGATTGGAGCCAATGCGTTTTCAGGACCTGGTGGAACCTCGTGGGCATGGGGTGAGGAGTCGGGTTCCTGTTTTGTTATAGGTTGAACACGTTGGGTTCCTTCCCGGCTGAGAGATATTGTTCTAGCGGAGGGCTTTAACCACCATGGTTCCCATGGTTCAATCAATTTGCTTAGCTCTCCAGAAGCCACGGCTCTTTGAAAATGTTTCTTTTCTTCGCTGGATAAATCATCAAAGCTGATTTCAAGTCCTACAAATGCAAATAAGTTCACATACTTCCTCGGGTAAAAACCAAACGTACCCATTAGATCCAACACAGAGCAGAGAAGTTGTTTCTGTGAAAAAAACTAGACAAAATATAAAAAGAAACGATCTGCAAACATACCGGACATGATCTTTTGAATGGTCTCCTCGGACAAAGCTGACTCCGCCAAACCTAAAATCACAAACAATCCAGTGATAAAACCAAACCAAACCAAACCAAACCAAACGAGTACAGTATATCCCACTCGAAATTGGGATCTGAAACAATCTAGTAAATATAAACTTCTAAAATCTGGTACGAAGGATTTCCATCCACTGGCACAGCTTCAAGTCTTAATTGCAAGAACATAATAAGTAGTGACAATAATTTCTTTTAGAAGCAAAAGGGGAAAGTTGAAGCAAGAGATTCAAATTCAAATCAAGAAAGATGCAACAAATTTTGTCCTGCCTTTTAGCGAAACACCCTAATTAATAACTTACCATCATCGTCCAAGTTATCAGTCTCTTCCTCTGAATGAAATCGTTTCAGTATGTCCAGCATTTTCTGCTTAGTGTCATCACCAGGTTCCAGTTGCTGCATCTCCCCCATCACATTATCTCTCATAAACGATTCTGTGCATCGGAGACTGTGTGACTGCGACGATTAAACAAAACCATACGAACAGAAACTTTAGGATTCCAATACCATAATGAAATTGAAAACACAAAAAACAATATCAGCTTAATGAGCGATCCAATTCTCCATAAGCAAGGAAGAATGATTGCTTATAACCGATACTCTGAACCAAACCAAACCAAACCAACCCAACCCAATATATCTCACCCGAAAGTAGGGTCTGAGAGTGGGAAGTAGGTAGACTTTTCCTCTACCCCACATAGCAAAGCCAGAGCGGCTGATTCTGAGAAGACCCCTGGATTGATATTACCAGTACTCTCTCAACGCATAACCTAGTGCCCACTTTTCTTAAGAAAGCCAAAACTTGTATAACGGAATCCAAATTTCACATCTATGTTTTTAAGTTTAGAGTTGGAAAATTGTTCCATGTAATTATCATTTTTTTCTTTATGACCAAACGAATTCTAATGGATATGAATCTAAAAGGTACCTCCTTTCGCATTTAAGAATTCAATTGGTGTATCTTTGTTTTGGATGGAAATGTAGAACAAACACAATTCTCAAAGTGGACACCAGTTTGTGTAAAACAAGGAGAGTAAAGATAAGATTACCTTGTAACATGGAAGCGAACAATAACGGGTATTACATCTAGGGCATGTATATTGCGAAAATTGTTTTTGGCATCTGCATGTAAACACAAGAATATCACTAACAATCATAAATTCCATTTGATGGAGTTGCAAAATAAAATACGTATTGAAAACATGCAGATACAGTATAAAATTGAATTAGAAGGGTTTGAAGAACATACACACGACAGATAGTACGGGATGGAGGATCTAGTGGGGATGAACTGGTTGTTGCTTCGGAAGTAATGATTGAATCCGCCATTATTGCACTTCCTGGCAGACAAAAAACCAATCAAGAAGTTAATCACAGAGCAAGATTCAATTTTTCACGAACTTTACAAAACTTTGTCATGGGCTGAATTAGTTTACCAATTAGGACAACATATAACACAAATTTGAAGTGAAGAACAGAAAAGCAAGAATCCACACACACAAATGTACATAATACATATGCAGATTTCCTTGATAGCTCCTTGGTCTTGGTACTGATTATCATCAACATATCATCTATGAACATGCAGATACTGCTTGACAAAAGGTCATCAACTCACCATCGCTAAGACCCCAATTGCAAGTTGAATCATTTGATTCAATAAGAAAAGGAAGTCGGTGTGCAGTTCCCTTAGCACCAATCATTGTAATTCAGTTCATATGTTTACTTATTCAAGCATTCAACTTCAGCAATATTCTTACAACTGTCCAAACATATCTACACCGAAATAGATTATGTATCATCCCCAAATTAAATTTAACGACAAGTTAACTTGTATGATCAAAGAAATAAATTTGACTTCTATAATCAACAATCACGCAAGTTCGATGAAAACAGCTTATTAACATCACAAAAACTTTCACGATTACATGTACACCACATACTTCAAAGAAACATATACTTGCAACATTTGATTTCTTATGAAACTTTGAGATCAAAAGAGTTATGTTTGTCACAGCCTGTGGTGTGGCTTCAGTCCCACAAGATCAAGTTGCAAATGAATATGCAATTGAGAAAGAAATCTAACCCATTTGCCACTTCAAAGAAAAGACCCAACAGAACAAAAGCAATCAAACTTAACTTGTATATACAAAAAACGTATAAATGTGGTTGGTGTTTAAGTTGCAAAGAAATTTATATCAATCTTGCACCAGAAAAGTGCAAGTCCTTGACCTCAACAGTCAAAATATAATTTACCCATATCAGTAACAACTCCCAGTGACACTACAGCACACACAGACAATAACACAAACACTTGATGGGTGTGAAAGTAAAACAAAAACTAACCTACAAGAAGACAGGATATGGTGCAAGGATGGAGAAGCAGTATTGAATTTCAACAGATAATGTCATTACAGACTATGAAAAATAAGAGAACATGGGCGAAGGTTTACCTATTACTCAAGAAAGCAGAACAGGATGAGGGTGCGACGATGAAATCAGATACGAGAGCCAAGAGAGCAGCAATGAAGACGATAGGAAGGCAATCGTGAAACAAACTAGCCCCTGAATGATGCGGACATAACCTGGTAAATGAACCATTCAGACATGATTCGAGCATATGTGAGGGTTCTCGATTAATCAAGAAACATTCAGATGAGAAAACCCCAAAAGGGCAAAACCCTTCTTTGAAATTTAATTTTTGCTTCACCCCTTGTATTTTTAAGTCATTTTCATTTTAAGCCCGTAAGTTTATGTTATTATAAAATGTACCCTGTATTTTAAGTAGTTGAAAATCTTTTAAGTTGAAATTTATTTCCAAGATTTTTGTCAAGGTGTACTTTTAAAGTAAATCAAAAGGCCTGTAAAATCATTCGATGTGTTTTTAACCGAATCCCATTGTTTTGTAGCATTTTTTTTAAAGTTTTTTGGTTGATTTCGACTTTCGAGTGACATTTTGAGGGTTTTTTTGTTGACTTTTCTTGTATTTTCTAATATCCCGAAGCAGCCCTCAAATTTTAACGTATACATCTTCTGTACCCTTAAAAAAATCTAAATACGAAAAATTAATTGAGTGAGAACCCGATCGGGCCTTCATAGATCCCCCATTTGTGGAGCTCCGTTTCATCTCCTGCTTGTTTGAATTAAGTATACTAGTGTGTTTTCTCAATGCCTCCTTCTATCCTTGAGTGGGCTCTTTTACGCCTCCATGGGCAAG
Organism: Cynara cardunculus var. scolymus; assembly: GCF_001531365.2. Classification (NCBI taxonomy): domain Eukaryota; kingdom Viridiplantae; phylum Streptophyta; class Magnoliopsida; order Asterales; family Asteraceae; genus Cynara; species Cynara cardunculus. The sequence continues at coordinate 13,128,056 of NC_037538.1, read as the reverse complement.
TATGTCGGGCTTGAATCAGGCTTTTCCAGGCTTGGGACAACAGGTTTTTTCAGCATGGGCCTCAGGCAAGAAATTCGACTCATCAAGCTTTGAGGTCTGGCTTAGGTTTAAAGGGATCAGGTTCGAACTTTTTTGTGTATCTCTATAAATCAACATCAATGTATTATTTTTAATTTTCAATACTATGATTTAACTGAAAATGATTCAAATAGTAAGAATCTCAGGAGCCGTTTGATTGGTTATTCATTAAGTTTTGTATGTATAAAGCTAACTGTGTTGATTAAAATATGTCTTTGTCATATATGGAAGGATTTTTTAACTTGGAAGGTCTTTTTCATATATGAAGAATTTTTTAACGGAGGAGCAGATTTGAAAAAAACTTGGATTTTTACGTAAAACTTACCTTAAAAGCTTATCGAATAAGTTACTTTCAATATCATTTACTAATCAATCATATATAGCTAATTGATAAGCTACGAGTCCTGTTAAGCTCATTAAGCTGTTAACGACGGGCCTTCACGGGTTAAAAAGAAAAGGAAAACTTATGGAACATTAACCAAACCTCAGATAGAAATAATCACAAAGGTGGCTGTCAGCCTACAAACTACATATGTTGTATCTGTTTGGTTTCCAAATATGAACATACCATGGAAACTTCTGGCAAGAAAATTTCAAACCTAAAACCAAATCCCAAAACGAAAAACCGCCGATTCAACGGCGTTAATAAATACTTTTTGTAAGGATGTCGACCTCCTTACCTGTTAAGTTAAAGTTTTCATAAATACTTGGTTATAAGTTTATGCAATATTCTGTCTCGGGCAAGCTTTGCACCAGAGACTGCTCATAACTGTCGAATAGCGGATTAGTTGCTTCGATAACCTTATTGGGAACCTGATTATCATCGAGGCACGTCACTTGTAGAAGCCGAACGAGAGCTGAAAACACCTCGTGCCTAGTAACATGCCTTTTCACCTGCAAAATAAACACGTTTTGTAAGAAAGATTTCTCTTTTACTGTTCACTACAACAAAATCGGTTTTACATGACGTCATATTATGTTTAAGTGTCCTAATAGACTGCTTAACAGGACTTGAGTTTATAGGACCAAATAATTGTGCCACATATAAATGTGTTACAGTAAGTTGATAAACGTCCTAAAAGATTTTTAAGACAACTTGATATAAAGGGTCTTATTAGTCTTTTTACATCACAATTTTTTCTAAAATTATCTTGTAAAAACAAATATCTGGTAAAAATACGTGTTCAGTAGACACTTTTCAAAAGTGTCTTGTAGGAAAGTTAATATAACACTTTATTTCATAAGAACTTGTTAGGATGACCAAATAAGTCCTAACATCCTACTGTAATACATTTTATATAATATGCAAAACTGTTTGGTCCTACAACGCAGTCTATTAAGACATTTAGGCATATTTGGCGTCCTATAAAGACGATTTTGTTGTAGCGGTGTGTTTTCGTGCTGTAAGTGTGTTGTTTATCCGTTTGGTTGGATGAATATGTTACCTCGGCTTCAACTATAAAGCGTGTCCATATCTTATCGCGTACTTCCATCACTCCGTTCAAGATGATGAGGCCAAAGCCTCGGATTACGCCAACCATCTCAAGAAAGAATCCTTGTTCTTCGCATAGCATCTGAACCAGAAACGCGAACAATTGGTCAAAAGAGTCATCGAACATATGGTGTATGAGTTATTACACATATGACCTTTTCCCTTACCTCTATAAGCATGTGTCCAGGAGTACTAAGGTCCTCAACAATTAGCGGGCAAACCATCGTTTGATTTCCCAGTTCGCAAGCCCATGTTGCACCGTTGGAGCTTGGATCCTTGTCTTTACAACTCTGAAATCATTTTGAAACCATGATTCTATATGTAACCGTTGAGCAATAGTATGCAAGTAGAATGAAAGGCTCAGTTTGGCTCACCTTTGGTTCATCGGCCTGTTTGACTCTGTCAGCATGCTTCGTGACACTTTGCAAGAAAAGCATGTGTTTGATGGTTCGATCCAACAAGCAATCGATACTCATCTGTGAAAATAGTCGAGTTATTCAACTTAGGAAGAGGTGGATGGTTCTTTTCCGAAAAATTCACTCCCAACAAATAGGCTTTATATGACACTAAGATGCATAAGCTCTTTGATAGAATCTTACTAAATGAGTCACTTTCTATATCATTAAGCCACTACCAAGCAATCATGTATCGCTTAGTGAATAAGCTGCTTTCCCATTAAGCTGCTAACAGATAGGTCCTAAGTCTTATAAAGCGGTCTTTTAAGATATTCTGACATATTTGAATCCCCTGCAAGTGTTATGGAATTTATATTTTGTGTTGGAATTACATACCTTTTCACCATTTGGAATTAGTTCCCTCAACTCAGCCATACGGTCCAAGATCTGCTGGCGGTCTTTAGGCCGTGGTCGAGTCCCTGGTTTAGCTTTCTTAACCGTGGCCTTATGAGGTTCGACTTCCTTCTTAGCTTGTGAAACCCGACTCAAACTGTTCATACTATAAGCATTAGCCATCCATAGACCTGTCTGCGACTTAGGCATGGCCTCTTTCTTTCCCTCGAGACTATTATACACAACAGGCTGTAACGAACTCATAAAATTCCCGGTTTTCATTCTTTTCACTGCTGAAGAAACACGATCGTCGGTGCAAGAAGGTGGCATTCCGTTTGAAGTACAAGAAAGTCCCTCCAAAAGCTTTTCAATCCCAAGTTCTGAGAACAATCCTTTCCTTGGACCAAGGGCATTAGAGTCATTACTAACAACATGCTTGATTGACTTGTAGGAATGGAAGTTAAGATGACTTCCATTGTTAACCGGCATCAAAACGCCTCCCCAGTTTCCTGTATTCCCAGAAACAGTAGAGCATATGAAATCGCTTGTTTTCGTATGAACAAGTTTTTCGGTTTGCGATATTAAGTCATTGGTTTGGACGGGTGACGGAGGAATCCATTGGGAAATATCGAGATCACCCGTTTGCAGGATTTCATCCGGGATTCCGAAATCTAACAAATCCTGATGTTTGTTTGTCAAAGGTAAAGAAGTGTTAGACTGAGTAGGAAAAGCATTCCAAGATTCAAGATTTCTTGATTCTGATGCTAATGATTCCTGGAGGGGAACAAGATTGTTTGGCTGTAACCAAGTGACGGGCTCATTTTGATCAAGTAACATGGCTTGAGAATTCGAGCTAAAAGAGCACGACTGTACCGAAGAACAAGCGGGTCCCAGTGAACCATCTCTAAAACAGGCATCTTCGTACGGAAACAACCCATTTGGAGGACAAGTTTGGCTGTTTGCAGAAGAACAAGATGCAATTTCAAGCATTCTAACATTTACAATTTCCCAAAACATTCTTTTCGTTTGATTTACAAATTCCGATGTCTCCGTAATCTGAATCATCAGAAGAACTCCATTAGATTTGAAATCTGAATTGGGTTTTTGAGGATCTTGTTAAAGAGTTAACCTTTTCAGTGGACCCAAACTGTACCACTCCGTGTGGTTCCACTGGGATTGCTGCAATTGTCTGCAAAAATGGACCAAAATCATTTAACGTATGCAACAGGTAAGTTCCTTTCAATCGATACCATCCAAAGATAGAGGATTAAACCAAAGAAACTACCTTTATACCAGAGGAAAACTGGCAATTAAATTCAGAATCATCCTGCAAATTACACATTAACTAGATTAAAATCACCATTTCTACAGTGTGTTTTGATGAACTGTAACAAGAACATACATCTCAGATCCAATTTGAAGAATTCATACCAGAAACATATCCCAGATCGAATTTGAAGAATCTTGTACACTTTTGTTGGGAATTTCTAAGGATATCCATTGGTGGTGCTTGGTAAAAGCAGCTTGTCCAATTACCCTTCAAATTTTCAAGAAAATGTTTATCACTACTAGTTTCGAATCTAACGTAATATACAATCATGCCCGTTTGGTCCGGTGGATTGGATTGGAATCGCAGGGATTTAGAATTGAATTTCATTTGAGTACATCTTTGGTCCGAAGGATTTCATCTCGGAATTTCATTGAAATCCCATAAACATAGAATTTTGAAATCCTTTTAGGAGGTGTTGTTATTGGGACTCTGTAAAGATTGTATGTACTAATATTTTAAAAAATATTAAGTAATAATTAATTAATAAAAATATAATTTAATTATTTTTAATTAATTTTTTTAAATTAATTATAAATAATGAAATTTAATTCCATTCTAAATCCTACAAATAAACATACATCAAAAGATTCCAAATTCTTATATATACAAATCTTTCCAAAAATTGAATTTCAAAGATATTTTATAAAAACAAATTATAATAATAATTAAAATTACCATTTTATTAATTAATTATTAAAAAAACACTTACTGTTAACATATCTTTGTAAAATAACCATGAGAATGTTTGTGTATTCCGTTGAAAACCCGAGTTTTTAATTCCAAACTTTTCTTTTACAGGATTGGAATGGAATCCAATTCCAAATCCCACAAACCAAACCTGCTCTCTAGTATTTTATATCGAGTAAATGAGCATACCCTCCTCCGATCATGGGTACTTGTAGGTGCAAATCTTCGATCAAACCTCCAAATTTCTCTTGAAAATAGGTATCTTGCATAGTCAAGAATCTAGTAGGCAAACAAGTGACAACACTCAAAGAATCAGAGCTCATGATCTCAAAGTTCACCATACAAAAAGAAGAAGAAAAACCCAGAAGAATTTGGAATCTTTTCACACGAAATAAACACGAAGATTAGGATTAAAACACATATTATAGACTAGAAAACTCATTGGGTATAAGAAGATCCAAGAAACCATAAACAGCATTTATGCAAGAAGGCGGCTTTTTGCCACTAACTGTATTTCAAGAAAAATGAAGGTCAACTATATGCATTGTATATACTATATATGATTCATTGTTTGTGTGTGTAGAGAAAGTGAAGGCATACATTGAATTTGGGTGGTCAAAACTCCAAAAAACACCATAACACCATCCATAAGAACAGCATAGATTCTTAAGCACATTCTTAACAATGGGATCCCTCTGTAACGTTCCCATTTACACACAAGATGAAGATCAAGAAACCACTCCAAGAAATGTGTTTAAATGGACTCTTTTTGGTGCAGGAAGCAGAGATTGAGAGAACCCAGTTATGATAAGTGCTTTGGGAAAGCAATATTTGGGGGTAAAGTGCATACCAAAGTTGAAAAAACAAGAAAGCACAAGTGTTTTTGAGAGGTTTATGGGTTCTGTGAGGGAGGGAGGAAGGAGGTTTTCAGAAAAGTGAAAGGTGTGGTATTGTTTTCCCAAAAATGAATGGTTTTGTGATGTCTTCTTGTTTTTTTCACTGCCAGAAACAGTACTACAGGGTGACGGTCTTTGAAGCTTTATATCAATGGAAAAACCATTTTTTAATTTAATTAAAATATCAAGAAAAAGAAAAAGGGTTCCAAATGTGTGTAGAAAAAGCTGAAAAGTTGTCTCTGGCATGAGACAGAAATTGGAATTTTGAAAGGGAAGTTTATATATATATATATATATATATATATATATATTTTTTTTTTTGAGAGAGAGAGAGATAGAGAGAGAGAGGATGGATAGAAGTATTAGAGGCTATATGGGGTTGATAGGGGAATGGTGTTTTGTCATTAGGAGGATGGCTCTTTTATAATATTAAGAATTGTTATCATGTGACACAAAGTTGTTTTTATAAGATGTTTGAGACAAATTTTTTATATTTGAAATTTCACAGTAAAATGTTGTGAATGTAACTTTTACAGTGTTTTACTATGAAAGTTCGGTTTTTTTTACTTTTACAGTGTTTCGCTGTGAAGTTTCAACTGTAAAAAACTTGTCTCATGTATCTCATAAAAACAACCCGGTCTCACGTGAACCCGATTCATAGTATTAATATAAACAATTATTTTTCGTTAATATCATTTAAATACAAAGCTATTTTTTATTCATATTGTGAACTATATGGAACCTCAATAGATTACTCTCGAAAACAGTTCTTTAAGGAAAGAGAACGTATGTTCAGACATATATAAAAGAGAATTGGTCAAAGTCTAACTAATGTAGAACTCTAACATGTTTTTTTTTCAACCGAGGTTAAAATGGCACATATTATTCCAAAATATCGAGTTTCTAGAATTATAGACCTTAGATCTAATACGTGTAATTCTATCATATTCTCATGTAAAAAAAAATGGTTGAAATTGAAGTGATGTAAGTGTGATGGAAGTGATTATGATGGGCTATTGGGTGTCTTTTAAGTGTTGTATGGCTAAAAAAGGGAAAACAATGTGATCTACAAATAGGTATAAAATGAAGTGAAGGAATTGAATGGAAACCAGCTGGTAGGCTAAATTTAGTTACATAAATGGCAGGGTGGAGGTGGTGGTGGTGGTGGAGGTGCAGGTGGAAAAGAATATTCCGGCGAGTAAGAAGGAAGGCAGAGTAATTGATGAATGTGTAATGTGTAGTAGTGTTATATGGAAAAGAGATAGTGGGGTTTGGGGTCCATTAGCTATAAGGTAAGGTACATCCTCTTCTGCTACACCTTCTTCCCACCCCCACCTATTCTTACCCTTCACCTCCTTCTCTCTCCCTCACATCTATGTGTCGTGTATCGACAGTAATTGAAAAATAATGGTGATCAAGGGTTTAGATTTTTTCTTACGTTTTTTTTTACATGATCTTTCATTTATCTCAATGTATATGTATTTATAATGTTAGATTTAGAGAGAAACCATAAAAAATAAAAAACTAAGAAACATTATAATAATCATTTATTTATCTGATATACACATACATAAAACAGTAAAAGATTTTGTATGCATATGTGCATAAAATGCACATACGCAATAAAATTAGAAAATATTTTTAATTGCTTTTATGCATATATCAATGCCGAATAAATAAATGATTATTAGCTATTTCTCAAAATTTTATGTGTATTACAATTTAGATTTTTATGTAAAATTATCATAGTCAATTTATTATTAACACTTTATTTCAAGAAATAATTGAGATTCTAATTAAAAGAGATATTTATTAGGTTACATCAACGAGTGAAATTAGTTTTTATGGGTTTATAGTTATGTGATTAGTTTGTATATACTAGAAGGGTACTCGCGCGATGCAGCGAGATAAATCTTGATTTTAATTTCGTTTTTTTTTGTCTTAGTCGATATTATAATACGGTTTTATGTGGTTTTGAGAAAACGATACTGTTTTTATTTTTGAATAAAATATAAATATGAAAGTATTATAAAAAATAAAAAAATATTGATATTAGTATCAAACTAACTACTTAAAATTTCTTCTTTTTTGTGTATTTTTTTAATTCATTTTTTTATTTTTGGTTTAATAATATAATTTTTTATAAAAATAATAATTAAGTGTTTTGTTAGAACTTAATGATTATCATAATTATATTTTAGTTTTTTTATATTTAAAATGAAATGTTTATCCTATATTTGTTTATATTTATATGAAGTTAGTTACATGAATTGAAACATGAAGCTTTAATAATTTGTATTTACGCACAATTTGCTTGTAATATTGAATTTTAAATAATATGCAGCAATAAACGGTACTTTATGCATAAAAATGATTTATAAGAATTCTTTTCAAATGTTTTATAATACATTATAGATATAATATTTTAAGAAATTAAAAGGTAAAATATAATTACTTCTTTTGGACACCATAAAGATCTCAGCCCTTTTGTCTGTACTTACTTAACTTTTTAATACCATTTTTTGGATTATTTAATTTACGATTAATGAGCCAAAATATGTTGTATCCCCTACCAACCGATCATAACCTAACATCAACGTTTAGGGGATCTTTGAGATTATTTATAAAAATAATTTATTAACTTATTCCGGTGTGACATCGGTAATAAACACTTTTGAGTGTTTGGATAAACAACTTATACCAATGCCAAACTGGCAATAAGAAGTTTTTGAAGAAGTTAAACACTCCTGACTTATAATAAGTTGATAAGTGTTTTTGTAAAAAAAAATATAAGTTGTTTCAAATAAACAATCCTAAACACTCTCTTTAAAAAAACTTAAAACCTAGCTTCAAATACATTATTAAACGAGTAAAACTACATTCTTGGTTTCATGTGGTATACTTGCATTTTGGAGAGTTTTTAAAACACATTATATATATTTTTGCGATACGTAATTTTGCCATGTTCAGTCTTTTCCAATCATGTATGCATACCAAACATTACCTCAAGGTTCAAACGCCCTTTGTTAACAAAACCAAAACTCTCACATCCAATTAGGTTTTCTTGGTTGAAGTTCCTCGTTACAAAAACGTAGTTGATCAAATATCACTATTTGATGTTGGTCCTTCATGGAATTATCATAACTGTCCATGATCTTCTTATCGTTTATTTGAAAATAGAAAAACAAAGCGATTGAACCTTGAGGTAATGTTTGAACCTTGAGGTAATGTTTGGTATGCATACATGATTGGAAAAGACTGAACATGGCAAGATTAGGACTTGACGGGACTGGTCACTGGACTAGATAGAACAAGTGTATGTCTGATGTTTGGTACGACTAGAACTAAACGGGACAGAAGTAGACAAATTACCTCCAAAAGTTATTTGATGATTTTAAATATTATATAATGGTTATAGTTAACACAAACAAAGTAAATAATTAAAGAATTTAATTTATAATTTTTTTTTAGCATTTGTCATATAAATGAATATATACATATATAATAATACCAAATTTGAATGAAAAAAGTTGTATAATTGATGGTAGTATTAGTGGTGGTGGAGGTGGTTTTGGTTATGGTGGAGGTGGAGGTGGTGGTGGCCGACGGTAGTAGTGGTAATGAGTGGTGGCCGATGGTGGTTATGGAGGTAGATGCAGTGGTGGTTGGTGGACGATGGTGGTCATAGATGATGTGAAGATGGTGGATTGTGGTGGTGATGGCGGTTGATAGGGATGACAATGGGTCAGGTTGGATTGGGTTCAGGTCCAACTAATTTATTAAGCATGTTGAAAATCTCAACCCAACCCAACTCATCTAATTAAATGGGTTGAGATTTTTCAGCCTAACTCAACCTACAGTGGGTTGACCTGTTTATGATTATCTTAACCTAACTTGTTAAATAAATAGATTCAACATGGGTTGACTCATTTAATTTTAAAATTTTAAATAAAAAATGACTAGACTATTTAATTTTTTTGAATAAAACACAACACAACCACAAATACAAACAAATTGCACAAAGTTTTAATAAAACACAACCACAACAAATATATTGTTCAAAATAAATTGGAAAATTTTAAATTATAAGTAACTAGACTTCCACTTTCACCAACCTCAAGTTCACTCTCGGTATTACTTTGGAGGCGATAATGGACTAAATGGTTTTCTCAGGGTTTCGTGATGATTAAGAGTAATGGAGGTGCTTGAATTTGGACTTTCATCTCACGACATTACGATTTTTACTTAAAAATAAAACAAAATTAAAAACTAGAATACAAGATATAATATTAAGAATAAAATAAAATTAGAATACCAAATGCAGCCTAAAGGACAAACACAACAAATAGCTGTGAAGGCTCTTGCCATGGAAACCACCGGTTCTTGGCCGAATTCACTACATTGCGGTATCTCAGGCACTGAAATATTGTCAAGCTGATTACATCCTGCTCCAGTTTGGATTACAAGAACATGAAAAATATAGACTGTTATCAAATATGTACAGGTTTTGCAAAATGTTTTTACATTATTAGAACTGATAAGATCCCACTTAAATCTCATGTATATTGATTTAAATTCCAAGTTTTAACAAATAAAGCTCCTTCAAATGCCAAAGAGAGAGGTGACATGTTGGCTTCTTGCTGGTGTTGAATCATCTGTATTTGAATTTTAAGGTGTTTTGGTTTTAATTTTAACTGATAAACTTCAAAAAACACATCTGTGAAGAAACCTCATTTGAGAAGGACGACGATAGGTTTATGAGAAGAAAAACCTAAATCAGTTTCAAGATTTTTCTTCTTTCTGATGATAGTGTTTATGTGGAATGAAGATACGTGCAAGTACTATGAGAAACCTTTTACCTAGTAGTAGTGATGGCCAAAAACCGGTCCTGGGCCGGTCCCAAGATTTCTCATAACCGGCCATAACCGGTCCCAGTCGAAAAAGTTGAGTCCGGTCAAGCTTTATTGTAACCGGTTATGGGTCGCCGGTCCTAGTCCCAGTCATTAAAAATTAATTTTTATTTTTTTAATGATATATATATATTTTTAATACATTATAAAATTTGTAATTGGGTCACACAAATACACTTTAAAATGCGTTTTATTATAATTAAAATTATATTGTCTTACAAAATATAGCGAGGAACCGATAATTGTGAACGTTTTTTTGCGAATCGAGAACGTGGTATGTAAATCCCTCAACCAAGACACTTATATATAGTGTTTAGAAAGCAAAAATTACAAAAAAAATGGGCCACAAAAGGGTTAGTTTTTTGGAAAAATAATGGCTACATTTTTTAAAAATCGGGCTAGGCCAGTCCATAACCGTCCCGGTCCCGCGAAACACCCCAAATTCATAACCGGTCCCAGATTTCGGTCCTATAACCGGTCCTTAGTTTGGCCATCACTACCTAGTAGTGTATGTTGATACCAAATTGGGTTATGAAAGAGTGTAATGTGTAATAGGTTGATATGTTAGTGGACTTGGATGGAGTTGATCTAATCCAACTAAATTTTCAAAGTCGATTAATACCAATGAATGAGTAAATGGTTTGGTTTCATTCAACATTTTGATCAATCATCGAATCATTTTAATCACATTTGTACACCCTGATGCAAAATACGAATATTACATAAAATAAGTTCCTTTTTATACTTCAGTAGTAATTAGATTAGATTGGATTGGTCATACATTCTTTTTGTCGATGAGCTGCAATTAGGACCATACAATATGTATCTACAAGATCTCAATTTAGTTCTGCCTTGTGTTCGATGATGCAGATTGGGAATATGCAACTAAACAATTTGTCAAGAAACCCTTCACTGTGAGTCTGTCTCTTTCAGATGGATTTAAATCTTACTTTTATAGCAGATGGATTGTAGCCAAATAGATGGAAGCACCAAGTATTTTCAATATTAGCCAGCTTTTTTTGATTGGGTTGCAAGAACTTTAGATGGATTTAAATCTTACCTTTCAGATTTTTTCTTTGTAAGAACCAAAGACTGTTATCAGGTCCAAGTATGGTTCTTGTGTCAACTTGTCAGATTTTCTATCAATAGTTACATTAAGGTTCTTGCAATGGAAGGTGAAAAAGCCTTGCCGTCATCGAACTCGAAGGTACCCTATGAAGTTAAAAATACACAAGAGTTGGAATGTTTGTTACATTATTTTCAATTTGTGATTTAACTTCGGGTTCCTTTTTTAGGTTTAAAATAACATTTAACATTAGGTTCCACTCTCTTTTTAAATGCAATTGTATTTTAATTACAAATTTTGGAGTTTATAATGAACATAAACTTCATCCTTGATTTATAAAAAAGTTTGATATCACACCGTATTGCATTTAAATTAGAAGATATTAGAAGAGTATTCGCACAATGCAGAGAGATATATCTCGATTTTATTGTTTCATTTTTATTCTTTATCTATTGATATAATACAGTTTTATATGATTTTGATAATAATTAAATATTTTATTAGAATTCAACGATTATCTTAATTATATTTTTTTATATTTTAAAATATGATGTTTATTCTGTATATGATTATATTTATTTGCAGTTATCTATATGAATTTAAAAATAAAGGTTTAATAATACTTACATATAATTTATTTGTGATTCTAAATTTTAAGTAATATATATTAATCAATTATTTATATATAAAAAATAATTTTTAAATTTTTTTTTATCAAATCAAATGATTATAGTATAAATAAATAGGTGTGATTTATTTATAAGGTATACGATAAGTATTGAATATAATTTTGGTTGGTTATGCGTTTCAATTATGTCTAAATTTGCGTGCTAATAATGACCACCACCACCATCGCCGTTACCAATTGCCATCATCATCACCAACACCAACACCAACACCAACAATCATCGCTTTTCTCTTCTTCTCTTCTCTTCAAGTCCACACACCCACCATCTATAACCACCTTCCCACCTGCTTCAAAATCATCCTTACACCATTCTGATTCTCCTTTTATACTATAATGGCTAACTTGTATGTCCAAGCGGTTCCGCCCACGGATCTCAACCGGAATACCGAGTGGTTCATGTATCCAGGTGTCTGGACCACCTACATACTCATCCTATTCTTCGCTTGGCTCGTCGTTCTATCCGTCTCCGGTTGTTCTCCTGGCATGGCCTGGACCACCGTCAATCTCGGTCACGCTCTGGTATGTTTCTTTTTTTCCATTTCACCTCCTTTGGGTTTTAATTTTGATTTTAATTCTACGTGTCGACATGCGCGATCACTTGGCTGTGATCGCGTTTATGCCAATTTCTTTTAATTTTTATCCATATTGATGAATTTTGATGTTACGTTATCTGGTGTTAGGGTTTTGAAGTATCAACATTTTGTATAGTTTGTTTGATCTGTGTTTTTGATGGTTTATATTTAATAATTGAACTCGATGCTATGACGAGCTTAGGTCTGTACTGGTAATTGCAAAAAAGTGGAGGGTAGAAGTAGCGGACCAGAGTCGGTTTGCTTCTAGTTGTTGCAATTATATAGTCTTGTTGGTTGGATCGGTTATTGGTGCCTAGAAAGATTTCTGATCTCTACTGAGGGTTTGTACTCTATGCTAAGCTGTTCATGAGCTAACGCTTGAAGATGGCCTGAGGTTGAACTATCAGTATGTGTTTGACTCTTGATGAGACAGTGCAAGCACGAGTCACGACTATAGGCCACAATATAATAAGTTGATTCATTTCTGAATATCAATCTTTTTATCTTATTGATTGTCGACAAAATGAGTATATTCCATTTGTATGAGAAGGGGCTTCCCTCGTCCAGCCTGATGTTTAGTTGGGACTTGGGAATGCTTGGCTTGCATAATCTGTTTGTTCCTAAGCTTGGCTAATGACAAACAAACAAAACATGAAATGCCCTAATACAATTTACTTCTCTCACTCATTTCATCAAGCATCTTGTGTGCATTATTCACTGTACCATAGCTTTAACACATCAAACATCCAAACACTTCCCTTTAAGAAGATAATCTCAACCAGTTAAAAGCATGAATTAAAGAAAGAAATTACTAAAGCCTAATTCGGTTGTTCCAAAAACCACATAAATAAAAAGAGAATGAAAAAGAAAATGAAAGAAATTACTAATTCAAGAACATAAATTGAAGAAATAAAATAACCAACAAGGGATTTTCTTTGTGTTTGTTTCTGCTGACGAAAGGGGGAATCGAAAAGAGATCAAAGAGACCACAATAGCCAAGCCTAGCTGATTTATTTGTGATTGTTGACGCCACTGATGTGTATAGACCGGCATGGAGGAAGAGAGGGGGGATAGCAGGAGCACAACAAACTAGGGTGCTCATCTTCATCGACGAGAGAAGATGGACCAGCAGTCCGCTGGAGAAAGCTGAGGAAGCAGCGAATGTAGACAAGAGCAGGGGGTAGGAGGTGGTTGATTTTTTAGAAGGAGGTGTCTTTCATGGAGGGGTAGAAGTTTGAAGGGCTGAGTGTAAATGAGAGGGGTAAATGGGCTGTGCGAATAAGCCCAGTCTTTTTTGAACAAGCCATAACCGAACATCATTAAATAGCTTACCAAATAAGCTATATAGGCTATTAAGCCCATTTTTTGGCTAGGTGTATCTTTCACCTAGAAGCTAATTTTTTAAAACCAACCTATTTGAGTGCTAATAATGAAACATGCTTAAATATTTATTCATCATTGATCATGTGCTTGTTTACTCTTCAAGCTTAAGGAGATACCTCTTGCTGTTATTTTATATGCCAAGCCTCTGAAAAGACGAGTATTTATGTCATATTCGCACACATCAACACCTTTCTCAACAAATGACTGATTCGTATAAGGTTCACAAACTGTCTTCGTAAAGTTTAACCAATTCATCATGCTCTATTTATTATCTATTCCTTGCATGCTTGATTGGCTGCAAATGTGTGCACTTGGCTAAACTTAAGTGCTATTCTTTCTTTTCCATCAGGTTACATATCACTTCTTTCACTGGAAGAAGGGAACACCCTTTGCTGATGACCAGGGAATCTACAACAGGTTGACTTGGTGGGAGCAAATTGATAGTGGCAAACAGCTCACTCGCAACAGGAAGTTTCTAACTGTTGTACCTGTGGTGCTGTAAGTTCTCTGAGTTTCTTAAACCTATAAGCAGGGTCTTAAAGCTCATATCATCACTGTTATTTTTTAGTATTTTTGCATATTGAATTTTGTGTTTTTGTTTTTCTTTCGATGAAGGGGATGGAACCCCTTGGAAAATTTCATATTGAGTTTTGTATGAAATATTTTGCTCTATGCATAATTGTAACTTGTAAGGCTGGCTTGCAAAAGAAATGATTTAAAGGAATCTGGACCAAGCTTTTGACAATTAATGAAGTGCCCAACAAATGCTTATTGCTTTGGAGTTGATGCAGGACTGTTTGTTGAAAGGTATTGATGTGGGAGAATAGAAACAAATGGTGTAGAAGGAACCGCTATCTTTTCATGAGAACGGCCATAAGATCCTAGCTCACACCATAACTTTTGGTATTCTGTGATTACATCAGTATTGTTAAGAGAAGAACACGAAACTGTAGATCTGGTAGAACTAAAAAACTGTCACTTACTAATAACTACAAATAAAGGTGAAGGGAACATATTGTAGAAAAAAAAATAGAATTATAAGAAATATATCTTATTAGGAAATAAATAAATATTGATTTATTTCCTATCGTATTACTTGATCGGAGTTGATCCCTTGCTTGCATTCTGATCATGGAGGTTAGGAGGTCATTTGGTGCTATTGCGTAATGATGCTTTCAATTATCAACTTCTGTCATTGTTGTCCAATACGTTGAAGATTTAACTGATATTTTTACCATGAATTCTTGTTAATATACTTTGAGTGGTCAAATTGGACACCTTTACCAATCTCTAAAGCATGGGTCTCTTTTGTTTTTGAGTGAGAATTATGTTCTTTTCAAGCCTTTATACTGTTACTCACCCCACATTGAATACAAAAAAGGTGGCCAATGGAAACATTTCCCCATCGATCACAACCATGTCATCTCGATCAATCTGTTGTGAAAGAAGTATATAGTAGTGTTAGGCTGTTAGCTATACGAAGATTAACATATGATCACTGAAGTCCTTGGTAAATTTGTGATTATGAAAAAGAAATGTTTTCTCACTTGATATGATGCATTTATTTAGAATATAGTAATATCATCTAATCATTACAGGATTGCTTGTCGATAGCAGAAGCCCATGAAAAAGAAGTTTGAGGTTGATTAGATGGGCTATCTGTTTTCTATCTTGGTATATTGAGTGGTTAAGACCTCCTTCAACTGTCACTCTAGGTGTGCTATGCTCTTTCCATTCTTGTTGTACAAGTCGTGGTTTAGTTTGTGTCTGCATATATATGCAATTTGGACTTTTACTTTACATGTCCATGTGGTTGGAGAACTCTTGTTTGCGTCATATAAGAATTTTGATAAATTTGCATGTGTATAACGTCCATGTTTTTTTTCAGGGAAGAATTTGATAACCCAATTGGATTTTGCATATCTGCCAACCTAAACATAGTACCATCGTCCCACTAATGATT
Organism: Cynara cardunculus var. scolymus; assembly: GCF_001531365.2. Classification (NCBI taxonomy): domain Eukaryota; kingdom Viridiplantae; phylum Streptophyta; class Magnoliopsida; order Asterales; family Asteraceae; genus Cynara; species Cynara cardunculus. The sequence continues at coordinate 13,112,203 of NC_037538.1, read as the reverse complement.
TCCTTAGTTGTATTGAAGCATGAAACCTTGTGTGGCTTGCTTCTAAGTACCATGTTCTGCTGTCATTTTATATCCATAAAATTTGGTGTTTTTCTTTTCTATCAACCCCCGCAAGGTGGGGGATTGGGTTGCAAATTTAAGTTGAGTAATTCCCATGGTTTTGCTCTTGAATACGCTTATCTGTTAAAATTGCCAACAAAAGATACATTTGATTGTGAAGCTTGACAAAAATAAAGTTGATTGTTAAGGATTATTTTGTTTATGATGATCTATCTAGATGTAGTCTACAATACATTATTGAAGAGAATACATGATCTACTCTGTAGGAACATTTTAGGAACATCTCCATGCTAGATCAGCGTATTTACCCTATGTATTTTCCTTGCTGCTGTCACTTCTCCTTGGGTCATTTTTAGGTTATATACTATGCCATCTTGAATTGATATGTACACATAAAACAGCTGCACCACCACAATATTTCCTTAGTTATGCCTTTTTATTTGTAATAGAAAGGGGTTGTCAGGTGAAGCTTTGTGAACACTGACAATGAACCAGTAGACCCTCTGTCTTTGAAATACACACACTCAAGGTGTGTTTGGTACGCAGGACAAAGAGCAAAAAGTTATCTAACGTTTGATGCAACATTAGAGTGGGACAGGACAAGGGCTGAACTAGACAAAAATGCATATCTCATGTCAAGGACTGAGTGGGACCAAAATAGGTGGAACAAAAATCAGGGAGATTGGACAAGATGGGTAAGTTACTAAACTACCAATAGATTAATACAATAATTACTTGCACAATTCTTTCACCCACCTAGCTCACTCTAACCTGTTCAATCTCCAGTCCTGTTCAGTGATGTCTGCTTTCCAAACTGACCCTCATAAACCTTTTACACGTGACCAACCATCTTCAAATGGTAGCTTTTGTACTAGTCCTTGTAGGGTCCCAAACATTTTGAAGTATTTGAATTGGTTTCTTGGAGCTCCCAAAAGTTTGCTTAAATTTTAAATATGACCTTACTTTTAGCAAGGCTCATTTGTGTTTGATGTTTCAGTAGTGTACAGATTCCTCTATTATCCTACTCGCTTAATCCAATTGGTCGTGGAGCTTCTTGCATTCAAAGTTGTAAATCTGTTGATACAACTTGAACTCGTTTGGTGACACATCTTTTGACAAAAAAGAAAAAAAGAAATTGGAATGGTGATTGATTGATTCTGATGATAACTCCCATTTGTTTTATTGAATGTGATGATTTTATTGGATGTGAAGTGATTGATTGTTTATATATGTAGATGATGTTTGTACATAATACAGGTACTTGATAGCATCCCATACAACCGACTATCAGAACCCGATGCTGTTGTTGAACACAGTGGCGGTCTTTGTGCTGGTGATTGCCAAGTTCCCACACATGCATAAGGTCCGGATTTTCGGAATCAATGCTGAAGAGTGAGGGAGGAGGTGTCTGAGTAGTCGAGTTCCAGTTCCAGTACCATCCCATGGATATATGTGCATCCTATCCTTGTTAATTTTGACATATAACAGACATTTCAAAAAGGGTATATTAGCTTTCTTTTTGACATGTGTTTGGTGGATGATCTTGAAACTAGAAGGAAAAAAAAAGGAATCTTTGTGAAATGATGTATGTGGGTAAAGATCAAAATTCATCATATAAAACCAAGCAAAACATAAACAATGGAAGGAAAGAAAACGGAGAAAACCCGTTTGTGGGTAAGTGCGTGCTGATTACGGTAAGAATCAAATGTTGTGTATTTAGAGTGGGTTTTTTGATTCACAATTTGTAATCTATATCTGTGTTGGATGATTGAATGTTGAAAGGAAGTTGATGTCAAGTGGATAGTAAGTAAAGCTCTTTATCATATGTTTACATGCATGATAAGGAGGGATAGACAAGTCTGGAGTCGTATCGAAATGCAATCCTTTTCATGTTGTTACCAGTTTTTATAACATGTACTGCAAGGTGTAGTAGGCTAAAGAAAGAGAGCAACGTTACCCATCGAGGGTCCATGGAGAGAGGTGCACCTTGAAAATGATTACAAGGAGCCTTAGACCAACGTTACCCATCGAGGGAAAGTGAGGAATACTGGATCCCTTTCGAAGACGTGGTGACACCCGCTCAAAGTGAAAGTCCGGTTGACCACATTGATGCCGCTGTAACCTCATTTCCTCATAGTAGTCGTATTTATACGTTTACAGACTCGAAACGCAATCGACTCTGATCCAAATAAAAGCCTAGTCATATGTTGGGCGAATGTCATGCTAACTCAATTAGAAAATAGAGATGTTAACAAATAATGTTAACTCGTCGTTTTGCATAGAAATTTTCATTAGTTTGTACGTATTTAGGCGTGTTCGGGAAAAATAAACAGTATTCTTGAATTTTTATAGGTCGTTCACGTCAAGAAAAAGCTTGGTTTGGTGAACAAGATCAAGAAGCTGACAAAAGGAAATAATGGGGAAGCCATATATATTAGTACCAGTACAAGGTTTTCTCATTCTTTTTCATGATGGTTATTGTACGTGTTACGTATCTTGCTTTAAACGTTATTTTAATCCTAATGTATAACATAAGGTGGTACATGCCACTGTTTGTTCCTCCGTCATATGGTAAAAAAAATTAAAATCGTGAAAAATGGCGATGTATTATGATATTTGGTGTTATCATATATATTTTGAAACTACAATAATAACATAACTTTGTTTTGGCAGAGTTGGTTTGGACGGCTTTTCTCCCATTCCAGGCGTGGGTTTGAATCCTGTTTCAATCATTTTCTTAGTTTTTAACTGTTAATTTCATATTTATTATGTTTTCTAAAAAAATATTGTGAGGGAAGACTCGAACACAAGACCTCGTATACGAAAAATAAAAACTAACCAACAGGCCGATGATTTTTGAAAAATATCCATAGCTTCGTTCCCTATAGTCAAATGATGCTACCACTCAAAAAATTACCGGGTCCCAATTCTATCTATACTATATTATAAAACATTTAATAAAAACTCTTAAAAATCATTTTTTATATATTAAGTACTGTTTATTGATGTATATTATTTAAAATTCAAAATTACAAGTAAATTGTCCATATGGACAAATTATTAAAGCTTCATGTTTGAATTCATATAACTAATTATAGATAAACATAATCAAATATTGAATAAGTATCTCATTTTAAATATAAAAAATCTAAAATATATTTAGGATAATTATTGAGTTTAACCAAATACTAAATATGATCTTTATAAAAGAATTATATTATTAAACAAAAAATAAATGAATTTATTATTAAATCTAAATTAAATTATAATTAAAAATTTACACAAAAAATAAGAACTTTTAAATATTTAATTTGATACTAAAACCGATACATTTTTTTCAAAAATTTATGATACATTCAAATTTACATTTTATTCAAAAAATAAAAACATTATCGTTTTTTCAGTACCACATAAAATCGTATTATAACATCGATTGAGACAAAATAAAATGAAACATTAAAAACGGGATATCTCTCGCTGTATTACACGAATACCCTTATAGTATATCATGATATATCAGAGGTGAAGACTAATTAGACGAGATAATGAACTAAAGTCCTATTTATTTCGTTAATACTTAATATTAATTATTTTTCAATGATATAATTTTCATTCGCAATTTAATTTTTGTTGCTTCCAAGAGAAAATAACAGGTTCAAGTTTATATATCCAACGGCGATGTCGACGTGTTATTTATTTTTAATATAAATTTCAAAATTATAAATAAATTTGAAAATATTTTGATATCTTTTTTTATCCGAATACCCAACCAGCTAAGCAAGCCAACTAATTCTAGAAAATGACCACCCGCTTTGCGGTTGACCTGCAGTCACTGCATTTGAATCTTCATGACCACAAATGAATTTTAATTTCTTCTAGGATTTGAACCTGAGATCTTCATGTACTTTTTACCTTTCGAGCCCAAGTTTAAACCAATCAGACATCACCCTTGTAGTTAATATTTTGATATCTTAATGTCGTAATTAAATGTTGTTCCAAGGAAACTCATCATTGAAACACAAATATTTTGATCTCAGTAAAAATACAAATTCTTATTAATTTGTATAACTAAGTTTATATATTTTTAGGGTTTTTGTCTCTAAAGAAATTCCGATATTTATATCAGTACAAAATACATAAAAATGGAACGTACTTTGTCATGTTTCTTTTATTATGATCATTACGACAAGACGTATGAAATAATACTGTTTATTTTTAAAATAATAATTTTTTGTTTGCAAAGCTATAATATGTACACAAAATTATAAGATATTTATTTAACTGTTACAGTTGATGCTTTGGAGTAGAGTTTTTGAATATATGTTTAAGATTAGAATGAGAAAAGTACAATAAAAATCAATGGACTTTCTTGTTTGGAATGATTAAGTTCTTGGACTTTTTTTTGGAACAAATAAGTCCTTGGACATTCCAAAACATGTTAAATAAGTCCTTGGACAATTTTTTGGAATAAATAAGTCATTGGACATTCCAAAATATGTTAAATAAGTCAGTGGACAATTTTTGGAACAAATAAGTCCTTGGACATTCCAAAATATGTTAAATAAGTCCTTGGACATTCCAAAAAATGTTAAATAACTCCTTGGACAATTTTTGGAACAAATAAGTCCTTGAACAATCCAAAACATGTTAAATAACTTCTTGAACTTT